>NW_026623255.1:280186-328045 GCF_030028575.1 Malurus melanocephalus
AAAAAAAAAAAAAAAAAAAAAAAAAAAAAAAAAAAAAAAAAAAAAAAAAAAAAAAAAAAAAAAAGGAAAAAAAAGCAGCACTATAACATAACATTACTCATAAGATTTCATAAATCCTTCATAATTAAGGAAAGTTCCAGGAGCAAAAAAACTCATACAACTTGTAGAGCGTGGGAGGAGAAATAAGGGAAAGAGGAGACATTTATCCATTGACTTTTTTGTCTGTTTGTTCTTTTCTGAATTTCATKTACAAAAAGCTCCTGGTACTTTTTCCAATGTTTCCACACCTCCTTTCTCTGGCACATATGGTTTAATATACAAACAATTTAAATAAAATGTCAAATTCAAATTCCCACCATAAATAATTCCACTCTTATGAAAACTGGTGGGGTTTTAGCTATTTCAAAACTAGCCCTGCCTGGCTAACCATTTGGTTAGGACTCAGGGGTTAAATAAGAGGATTCTTACAAAAATTCATTATTCTATTTTAGCCTTGTTACAATTTCATACAAACAAAATCTAGAAGAAACCCTTTTCACTGATGTTGTTTCTTTTTCAAAGATCCTAATATCCGTAAGTCATAATCATATTGGCTGTGCAAGAAACAGAATCATTTGAGCTTTACTGTGTTTTCTAGGGGTTCTATGAGCCTGCTGACTTTTTTGAACTTAAACAAAAAATAAAAACTCTTCAAGTCCTTATTCTAAATGGTAGATAGACTCTCTAGCCTTTTTTCTTCATGGAGTGTTATTATCCATCCTTATTATAAGATGCTGTATTTCTTCTCAGCTTTAAATTGGGTTTGTCAGGACTGTCTCTTTTTGCTTCCATCTTGTTTTTCACATTCCAACTCATTTGGTGAAAGAGSTCTTAATTTTACCTCCTTGCTGAAGCTGGTCTTCTCACACTGGCCAGCTTTGAAAGTCAGAATACTGAGCGCTTCTCTAGGTCAGACTGGTACTAATTTGAGTATTGAGGGGAACCAAGCTGGTTTGATGTGGAGTTTGGATTGATTTCTTCTCATGCTGGGTTGGAGATCTAGCCATCTCAGGTGGTTCAGGAAACGGGGYGGGGAGTGGTAGCCATTTCCATGCCAGAGTCTCTTAACAGCAAAAATACAGAAGAGAAACTGAGAGAATGAAAAAAAGGCTCGTGGTTGAGTGAAGAGAATTTCCATGTCCGTGAGTGGTGGTATTGTTCACTGAATTTGTGACAGCTGACAGAGAAGTGGAATTTGCTGAAGAATTGTTTGAAGGTGTTGGACTTGTTCCATTGAGACCACAGTAGATCTAGAATGTGAAGAGGAGAAGTAACAAAAAAGGGTTTTATTGTCTGTTTTTTAAAAAAAATCAGAAGGCAGGTCAGTAGCAATGAACACTGTGTATCCCCCCTCAGTCAGAGTACTCAGATGATACACACAAACGCTCATGGCTTTCATTGTGCAGTTAAGGACAAAGGCATTTTGAATTGCACGTGTGGGATCTGTTAAAGGAATAAATCTAACGTTTTTCTAAATGTTTTTACATAACTATTACTTTACCAAAACCCTGCCCTAAATTAGTAGATAAATAGGTTTCGAGAAACCTCACACACACATAAAAAAGTGCAAATGTAGAGCTATGTAAAGACAAATCTTAGTATAAAAAAGACTTTCAAACAACTGCGTGAATTGCAGTCTGCCTTTGCAGACTAAGCCACAAACAAAAATATGAGGGAACAATGGTCAAGAATCTATTGATACTGTTTCTGGGGCTGGTTTGCGGCTTCCTTTCAAGCACTGGTGGGGCTTTATGTGAGTGGATTTAATAGTTCAGCCTCTCTTATCTTGCTGTGGTAGCACTGAACTGCAGAAGTTAGAACAATGAAACCATACTGATTAAATCACAACCTATCAGCATTCTAGAACATATAAAAAAAAAGCGCTGTGAAAAGACGATATATTAGCAATTTTTAAAAACGCTGACAGAAAGTAAAAGAAAAAAAAATACCCTTTTCCCCTCAYAATTTTGCATTATAGAGACAAAACAAAAACTTGCACCCTCTGCAACTTCARCATCAAGCTATTTCCTATACATACACAGGAAAACTTCCAAAGATAACATAAAGTATTTTTATTCCAGTGTAAAAAAGCATGTGATACACAAGGATGAATAACAAGACCAAGAATCACATTATCTCCTCCCCAAAAATGAGCATAATACTGTGATATGAGCTTGGTTTCAACTCCAKGGGAGCAAACTTGTATTCTACCAGAGCATTCTGGTAAGCTCTTAGAGTTAATTCAAGTAAAAACATATYTTTTTAAAAAAGGTTAGTTGGTTTAATAAGTGATTCTGTCCACAAAAGGTGTCCTTATTTYCTCATATTTCTAGTGCTGCTGAGAAAATAGATTAGCGGGATAAAAAAATCAATCCCTCAATACTGAAGCTATGAAGTTGATATTAAATTTACTAGAAAATCATATAAGCATTTTCTTTCAATATTTTCTACTAAAAACCAAGCATACAGTAGAAAACCGTAAGGATGGTGTAAAGCTTCTGACAGTTAGGGGTTTTTGGCAAGTGGCACCATGCTGGAAGCAATTTAGGACTGCAGGATAAAAATCGCTGTGTTGAAGTTTCTGTTGAAACCGGTCTGAAAATGATCAATAATGAATTGCTGAGTTAATAACCCACAAGGCAAGTCCCAGCCTGCCCTGGAATTTTTTTAAGTCTTCATACAAAGACTCCACCATCATTCCACTCTCGGTTATGTATTTTTTAAGCTTTCTTGGTTTTAAATAAAAGAAACTTAGTTTCTCGACTTTTTTTTTTTTAATGAGTGGAAGAGAATGGGCTTATATCCAAGTTCCACAACGTCACAGTAGATGGGACCCCAGAGATTTTCTCAACGTGAATGTGATAAATACGGGTAAGCCAAGGGTCTGATCCTGCTCTCATYACTGCCAAGAGCAAGACTCCACTGAGCACAAAGAAGGGATAATGCCCTCCCTTGCAAACAAAGAGGAGGAGGGAATTAAAACACTATCCAGCAATGCCGTGGCTGTTTATTTTTCTGATACTGTGTTATTCACCCTTTTRAAGAGGCRGTCTCTAGGAACAACACACCGATASGGAATGTGGGAGCCCCRCTCGGCTTGGCCGCTCGRAGAGAAGCGGATCGCTCCCGCATCCATTACCTTTGCGCCAAGGGCACGGCTCGGCCAGCGCAGCAGCCAGAGGCTGGCGCCTTTGCTTCCAGCCCCGACACCTCCCACTCCCGCCGGGAACCGAGCCCAGCACCGGACCCAAAGCCCCGCAGCTTCGGGGGGAGGGCCAGACCCCGGAGCTCTCCCGGGTTTAGAGAGACGGCTCCCTTTAATCAGCGGGGGATGAACGCTCAGCTGCCGCTCACACCACGGTTCCGGGGCTTTCCCTCGAGTATCCCAAGGGGGAAAAAAGGAAGCGAACTCCAACTTCATCTTTTTTGTTTAGACCGGTGTCACCGCCACCGCCATCCTGGGGCTCCGGGCTCGCCCCGCCGCCCGTCCGCGCCCATCCCCGCCCCGTCCGCAGCCGGGGCTGCCCGGGCTCGTTCCCCTCGCCCGCCCCGGGGCGGAGGAGCCGCCCGCCACCCACGGCGGGCTCCGGGATGGCGCACACGAGCGGAGCTTCTCTCGGGAGGAACCCGCCCCTCCGCCGCTCCCGGGGCGCAGGGAGGGTCTCGGCGCGGCCGCTCTCCCGTGTCTCGCACCGGGGCCGGCGGAGGGCAAGCGCCGAGCCGCTCCGGGGCTCACCTGCGTGGGAAGGAGGAGGGCAAGGAGCAGGAGCCCCAGGCCGAGCCGCGCCGCCAGCGCCGTCCCCATGCCCGTCTGATGCTGTCCCGCCGCGATGCCGGTGCTGTTCCTGCCGCTGTGGCCGAGGGCGAGTGGGATGCACCGCTCGGCCGCGCCCGGCTCTTTTATAGCAGCGCGGGCTGCCGTGACGCCCCGCCACCGCCTTCCCCCTCCTCCGCCCCCCACACCTCTGCTCCCGCCCTCCGTGCCTGCCGGTGCCCCGCAAGCCGCCGCCCCCTCGTTCCGCGCCGCTGCGGGCTCCGCTCCCCCTGCCCGGGCTGTCCCGCGGGAACAGGGCGCGCTCGGATGCGCCGGCCCCTCTCCGACACACCCGGGAGCTCCGCCGGCCCCCCTTGGTTCCCACAGCCGCTGATCCCTCTCTAGCGCCGGTGTCGTGTTCTGGTATGGAGGGGCTGGCCCGGGGCTGCGGCGCTTGAGCAACAGTTACTCCAGAGAAACGCTTATACCCGTTCTTTTCATAAAAAAATAATATTATGAGTGAGAGGAGGAAAGGTAAAGGCGGCTGCAAGTATTTTTAAATGGTGGAACCAGTGGATGAAAAGCTGAGGAGTTGAGATCCCTTCTTGTTCAGAGCTGCCTCGCCATTAGTGTGCAAGTTTCAGACCACAGGTTGCAATTTCAAACACTCTTTGGATCTAAATATTTTATTATTACCATTATTCTTTAAAGAAACCTGTGTAACAAGTGGAASACAAAGTTCTTCCAGCTGTAGCCTCTGTGTAGATGAGGTTCTACCTTCTGGCACAGTAAATGCTATACGATATTGTATCTCCCCCCTTAACTGACTGAAAATTGATTTGGTRAGGCCCTGGCACAATCTTTCAGATGTCTCAGTGTATGGACAAGTGAACAAAAATAGCCTGTGTCCACTTTATAAACTACAAAAAAGAAACACCAATATGCTGATTCTATTGACACAAAGCAGGGTTTTTTTTCCATTTAAAAGAGGAGCAAGATGTCCTGTTRGGTCAGACGAATCAACAGGTTTCAAAATTGGATAGGTTTGTGTTTATCTCAGAACAAAATGAGGAGATACCCAAGTCCAGCAGTACATAACTCACTGGCCATATGCAGGGGCAAGACTGCTTTTGAAGAGTTTCTAGGGGCATTGCTAGAACTCAGTCCAAAAACACAGAGAGATGCACTGTAGAAGAAGGTGTTGGGAATTGTGTTAGACAAGAATATATCCTTTCAAACCAAGTCTTACACTAATTGCCGCAGAATGTCTGACAAAGCTATAGTTATTTTATTTTTCCAGAAATAAAGGCATTTTATAAGCCTTAATAYCACCCAAGATATCAATCCTTATTCTATACAAAGATGAAAGAGCTTTTGAGGGCTACACTAAGTCTGAAGCACTTTTGAAGCAACATTTTCCTCATTYTGATCATAGTCATAGTCCAGTTCTTAACTATTGGACACACARTCTATCTACAGAGTAACCATGGGAACAGTCATCAAACTGAGGGTCTTACATCTCTGAATATTCACTGGCTGTCTGCTGAAAGCTGGATGCCAGAAGATGGGTTTTCATGATTATGGAGATATAAGGAGAGAAAAAAGAGAACTGTGGTRGACTTAAAATGAGAGAAAAGTGATAAATCTGAAAACATTTCTATCATTACTTSCCCTTGCAAACAGTTGATTTTGGTTGTTGTAGTTAAATGAATCACAAATGTGAGGGAAGGTCACCTTTTCATTCAGTAGATAAGCCAAATACTACAGAAAAGTGAAATCCCCTGTGAGAGAAGTCACGTGAATTGCAGCAATAAAGTCAGGGCTCACATGATTCTGGCACCAGATTCCCTGGAGGAGATGAAAAATGAAGGGAATCCAGTTAGGGCTCTACAACAGCTAAAGCAAAGAATTTTCTARCGTAAAGCTGTCAGAGATGGYTTCCATTATTATCTCTCCCATCTTRTTTGGGAGAAAAGGAAGTGATACAGCTGTTGCATGATCCCCTGGGGATCATAACTGGCTGTTCCAGGTTSAAGTGGCAGCTGAGACACTTAAATGTCAACACCAGGACAGATGAGAATGAGGGAATAACAGTCAGATGGCCTTTCTCATTCTCTCTAGCTGTGCATCTTGCCTGAGGTCTGGAAGTGTAACTGTAAAAAAGAAGATGATGCACAGTTCTTGTAAGGTGACATGAACCAATACAGCATGACACAACTGTCATTATTATTATTATTATTATTATTATTATTATTATTATTATTATACAGTGAATTGCACTTCTGGTGTTTTAGTAAGTTTCAGTAAAAATGAAGGTATTTTTCTTTGGCTGAAAATATTGTAAATTCTGTTCCTCTATTTAAAAATAAAGAAAAATGCAGAGGTTTAAAAACAATGGGCAGAAATGATAAATGAGTGAAACAATAAAACCCTGTAAAGTTTATGTTCTGAGGTCAAAAACACCCCTTCATGAAATATTCCTGAAATACTAATACAAATAAGGAAATGTACTGCCAGCAAGGGAAAAATGTTAAAAATAYTGTAAGCCCAAGATGTTCATTGAAACTTTTGTCATTGGAAATTGTAATTATAATGTCTACCCTCCATTAGATTTATACAACCAACTTTACCCATTCAGGGCAGCTGCAATACTCTTGATTCCCTCTGAACACATAAATCACCGGCATTCCTAATTCCAAAATCTATATTTCTTTTCAGCTGTAGTCTATAATGAAGTGTGCAAAAGATGTATCTTAGCAAGAGTCCAGAATCCAATATATGGATTTTTCTACAAGGCAAGGAATGCTGTGAGCTGAGAACTGTACGAAGTGAAGTACTGCTATCTGGTGGCCAAAAGGAACCTCTGGTATTTTTTGTGTCACAAAAGACAATACATTCCCTCAATAAAACCTTTGATAGCTGTGTGCTCTTAGAGTTCTCATCATGCTGAGATACAGTGTTAAATATTGTTAAATACCCAYTGTTCTGCTTCCTTCAGTTTTTTTCCGTAGGTCAGATTAACCTCTCCCAGTTAAATACATAATATTTGATAAGAAAGGTTAGCAAAGAGAAGGGAGAAAATTACCTTGATCTTTTGAGTTAAATGTAAGTTCATACATATATTCCACCGGTGACTTTTAAGCTGATTGAACTTTGCAATAGACATAACTTCCAGTTCAGTGAGCAGAAGTAAAACTTTTGCTGCTTTATATAATGCATTGGAAAACAAAATCAGCTAAAATRACTGTCAGAAAAGAAAAAAAGAGTTGTCTATGAAAGGAGGCAGAGAAGTCTACAAGATATATAAGTCATTTATTCAAATACATTACATTTAAATAAAAAGCTTTAGCAAAATAAGTGTAGTCAGAGCATTAAGGGGAATTAATGAGAAATAATTTTGACTTAACAGTTAATTTACTCTTACCTTTCAGATGCTAATTTTGATCTACCTAAAATATTTTAGGAGCATCAATTGCCAGTGAGAATCACAGGATCCTGTACTCCCCAACCAGCTCTTCATTCTCCTTGCTTGTGCATGGACTAGAATTTACTACTCATATATTAGAAATTTAGGACCTTGTGGCTCTTCTCAGAGTTTTCATCCATTTCAAGCTCAGGCTACTGCAGCTCTCAGTACTCACCTGAGTCATATTATCAGTTATTTTAGTTAATACCCACCTGTGAACACATTGTGTATTTATATATTAGAACCTGATGTATTTTCAAAAGACAGATTTAGAGAAATCCAGCTTTGCAGTGTTCATCAACTGGCCCACATGGGCTGATCTAAGATGAAATCATCTGGTGATATGTTTCCTTGATAACCATTTTTAGAATATGGATTTTGCCATGACAAACTCACAGGTCAGCATTTCCTAATATTTCCTAATATTTCCTAATATTTCCTAATATTTCCTAACATTTCAATAGTTAGGCTGGCTTTTCTCTTGCTGCTTGTTTAGTGGAAAGAACCTATTTTGCAGCAGCTCCAGCCATATAATCAAAACTTGCCAGATATTTTGAAGCACTCTTCCTTACATTTGCATATTCACTATCATTGCAGAACCAGACTGAAATACTGAAGGGACTGGTCAAAACTGATTTTAGACAACTGGACAAAGCTGTTTGGCATGTGTCTTGGTTAAGAACTTGGAATATATATTGAGAATTGCATTTCCYCTTCCAGTGAAGGATTTATATTAAATCTATATCAGCAAAGCTTTCAATAGAAGGCATGACTGGTGGTACTGTAAATCTCCATTTATTGGTAATAAATGTTGGTTAGATTCAATGATACATGTCTTCAGACATGGGCTTTKCCCCCATGATGCAGAGCCAGGATTTCAGCAGTGCCAGTGTTTCTGTTCTATGTTGATCTGAGACAAAAAGCAYTGGGCTGGTTAGTTAGCAGTATAAYTAAGGAAGWAAGCAAAGCCATGATTTCTAGACCTGGAATCATAAACCTGGAAATTTGAGCAGAAGGGAAATTGTGATTCCAGAAACRGTCTCAAGAGGAAATGTGTAAGTGTTCCTGACTTAATGCCCATGGATCTTTTTACTTCAAGGGATGGTGTCAGCCTACACAATTAGGTGTGGCTTCAGATCTGCTTGAAAGCACACCTTTCTCCCTAAGTCAAACAAACTCTTGGGTGACATCAATATAAACAAATTAAATGGTAGCAGAGCCTGTTCCTTGGCCTTGAGGCCAACTAACATGTCTGTCCATGTCTGCCCTATTAAACTCTCCCAGCCTCCAGAAAATGGAGGCTAAGTCTAAACTGCCTGTTGGTAGGTAGTTGTCCCTAGCCTGGGCCAACCCCTGAATCATGCTAGGAATTGTTTGGGATCATTCTGCTTGGAGGACAAAACCAAGACCGAGGTTTTCCTTCACTTGTGAGCATGATGTCAGATAACAGGTCTATAGACATGAAGTAAATATGATCAAAGGTCATATTTATTCCATCTTCTGATTTGAGGGAAGTTTAAACATTATATGCAGAAAAAATATCAGTGAAGGGTATTCCACYATCCATAGACCTCCTGTTTGCTTGCCAGATATCATTGCAGAATATTTCTCTTAACACAAAGTCCTCTTCGTTGCAAGTTTGCATTGCATTGCAATGACTAATTGTACAGTATAACAGTGCACAGATAATAATGATGACCAGATTTGTAACAAAATGTTTACTGGTTTGAAAACATATCAGAAACCTTGCATTGAGAGGCGGAAGAAAGGGTCACATGACAGCAGCCATCTACATCTGAGTCTCCCTGGAAATCCTTGATAGATGATGAAGGGAAACAGGTGCTTCTATGATGTAATTAATGTCATTCCAGCACAGACACCTGAAACAGATTAATCACATCCTGGAGATGCTGTCATCTCTTCACTGACTACCAAGAGTATAGGTGACTTGCTCTGATGTTTGCCACTATATTTTCCTGTATTTTGAGGAACAGATTCAGTTCCTTCAACCTTTGTTCACAGGACTTTTATGCTTTTTTGGTATCTTTCCTTTATACTCTCTCAAATCTGTCTTAATTAGATCATGTGTTCCAAAGTAGCACACTCTACTCGAGAGTTCATCATTCAACAACTCCATCGATGCAGCTTAGGAAGAATAATTTTCCCAGCTTTTTTTTGTTTTGTTTGTGTCTCGATGCAGGTTTGAGATTATCTGACTCCAGTTCTTGAGCAAGAGTGCCATGTTAGCACTTTTTCCATCTCCTTGAAATTTCCTTCTATGATAAGACTCATTAGTAATTGCAATTATTGCAAACAAGTTCTTCTCACCATTAGCTTGAGCACTAGCTCTGTAAGTCTGTGATWTCTTCCACTGGATTTGATATTCTGCTTTTCCTCTCTTACCTGGGTGTAAAAAGTTAATTATCCTCATACTGTACTGCTATTTGACTGTGCATCTTTCCAAACAAATGAAAAAATATACACTGAAAATCTCTGCATCTTCATTAGTCATTTGAACCATCATCATTAGTTTATGACAGCTGGAATTTCTTTTATCCCTGACACTTTTCAAGAACTATGTTTTCAGCCCTGCATATGAAGCTTTCTTTTCTGATAGCAGTGGAAGTCTTTATCTTCTTTTGAGAAACGTTGAACCTCTGTACCTTACAATTTGAATCTTGTATTCTTCTGCTTCCATTTTTTTTGTTTTCAATTGTTTTCTTGGTTTTGTGGTTTGGCTTTTTGTTGTTTCTAGTTTTGTTTATTTAGTGCCTTCTCTTTGCCACTTAACGGGCAGATTTTAACCCAGTTACCAAGATTTTAACCTAGTTATCAAGAAAATAGTCTATGTGAAAAGAGAGCTGCCTTATGGAATACCCAGTTTCAGAAATCATTACTAGTCATGACTGCTGCATGACATCCTGAAAGGCTTATTCTTTTGTAACCTTTTTCTATATAATTTCTAGTTTGAGTAGGGGACAGGCAGATATAACAAAGCAATGAGAATGAACCATGGAGAAATCTGATAGACAGAAAGATCTAAAGTTGGATGGGAAGATATAAGCCAAAATCAGAACAAATAGGATTAAAATGTGTGTAAGTAGATCAGCTCTTCTTCCCATTTAATAATAGAAAAAGGGACTAGTCCAGGATTTGAAAAGGGGAGCTGCTGAAAGGAAACATGTAACATATATCTCTAGGAGTGTTAAGACTTCATGTATCTTTTAAATGGTGACTTCTTTATCACAGGGTATCATTATGCAAGGTGCAGAGAAGGAGTGGTCACACAGTGATGAGAACACCCAGAGTTTAAACAGCTAGTGTTGCAAGGACACRCTTTCCTGGGAGATAAATCATCCCAGATCTTCTACTGTGTGACTTGCACATCTTTTACATCTGTGGAACGGGACATTGGGAAAGAGCAGGACAGTCTTGACACCAAGTAATAGTATTCTGACATTCTATCCCTCCTTATTGCACCTTTATTGGTATTTTTTATCTATCTATCTATCTATCTATCTATCTATCTATCTATCTATCTATCTATCTATCTATCTATCTATCTATCTATCTATCTATCTATCTATCCATCCATCCATCCATCCATCCATCCATCCATCCATCCATCTATCTAGCTATATATCAAAGATTCACTGAAAAAGATACATTTTTCTGTTTATAAATGCAAATCAAGACAACTTTGTGCCTTATTCACAATGGAAGCTGAAGTACTTTGCACAGCCTTTTTCCTGATTTAAAAGCAAACATTACATGAGGCATTGGTTTGGTTTTGTTTGGGGCTTTTTGTTTGCTTGTTTCAAGGAAACTTTACTKACACACAGATGGGTAACAATTGAAATTTCCCCACTGAAAATTAATAATGCTAAGCCTGCATGTGTATATCTTGAATTAGCTACTATCAATTAGAGAAAAGAACACTRTTTTCTAATAACTAAAGACATTATTCTGAGGACAATGAAGAGGAAACACAGAAGTAAACAAATATTTCAAACTAATTAACATTTGCTCATGGACTATGTTGTTTTATGGCTAATAAATAAGGGTTCAAATAATGAATGCTTAATTGATTGGTTTTGCTTTTTATTGCATTTGCCACCTGCTGTTAGTGGTAGCTAGATAAATCCTAGAGCAGCAACCAACACCAGCAGGACCTGAACATGTTCACTACAGAATGAATGAAAGTYTCAAAGCCTGTCTTAGGAAACAGCATAATAACTTTTCCTACCAAAAAAAATTGTTTCAGACAATTAACAAACAAGAAAGTGAGGGGAAAACAATCGAACAAATCTCATTGCAAACCTCTCACCAAACTGGGAAATTTAAGAATTGGCAGTGAAACTGCACAGCTTTTARTCCARTGTAGCTGGATTTAATACCAGACTGACTGAAGGAAGTTACTCACTGTTTTCCTCCCCTTTGCTTAACCACTGATGTAACACCAGTTTTCCCTGGCAAGGCAGCAATGTATTTCTGGTTTAGGTGGTTCACCATGCTCTCACTGATGGAATGGCCTCCATCACTTCTTCATTGCTGGTCAGAGCAATCTGCACTGTCCACCCCATTTTCTTTCTTATTATGGCTSCATGTGGCCTCTACTTTAAAAGACAAAAGCCAAATTAGTCAGGTAGGGAAAAGGATGGGGAAAAAAGAGAGAATGCTACATTAACAAGTGGCTATATGTCCATCACTTAAAGAAATACAAAACAATGCCTGAAACTCATCCACCTTYCCTTACTCCTCTAATTACCCATCTTTAATGCCTAAAGGAATAAGTAGACTGCAAAAAAAAAGGTGTTTTTTTAAACCTTGCTCTACTTCTGGAAAGGGATTGTCTGTGCAGGACACCAATGTAGCTGCAGGAAAGAAAGGACAGAAGCTCATAATGCAGTCACTATCGCAAGAGATGAAATGGTAACACACAGAGTTGGTAAGTACAGAGAAAGAGCCAAGTTTCAGTRTACTGGGATAGGAGCTGCATACATTAAGGAGAATAAACACAATACTTTATAGTAAAGGATGGCACATTAGATTATATGAGCAAATGTGTGAGAAAGAAAAGTTTAGAGCAGAGTGCCAACTGAAAACGCAGCACTGGAAAGGCTAGAAAGGGAGCTTATGCTGCATGAAAGATTGTTTTTCAGAGAGGGGCTTTAGAGAGAGAGAGGATAGGATTATTTGGTCACATCCATCAGATTGGATGTAAATAATCAGCCGGAGGAATTCTCTAGGCCATGGACTAAGAGAAAAGAACATCTAAGCAGCTACAATAGGAGTGACACTGGAAGAGGTGAATTAGCAGTCAGGAAGCTCATTATTCAAATGAATATGGACAAACTTAAAGGTGATGCTCATATGGGGACACTCTGTTTGGCCAGGCAGCATAAATATGCATAGAACACTGTCCAGYCACCTTCTCACCTTGAAATAAGCAGTGTGACTTAAAAAGCATGGTCTCAACAACGCAATGCTGAAGCTAAATCTGCAGAGACAGGTAATCTGGTGAGATGTGCACTGCAGAATGTTAGTCAGAGCTACTCACAGTGCTCCAATGGCAGCATGGGGCTCTTTGTTCTGAGATGCAATGAGTGTCAGCAGATCCAGCGCTGTCACTTGACTGACCTTGCAGGAAAACAAAGGTAACAAAAAACTCTAGGCAGTGGGGAGGGAATTCCCAGTTATAGATTCCAACACACAGGTCAAAAGCTATTGAGAATTTTCTCTCTGAGCTACCAAACCTAAAAGTCTAATCTCCTTGTGAGTGAGTGGGTTAGGGGATATATTGAAATACACAAAATGAAAATCAAACAAGAGAGGAATCACCCTTTCTAGCGAGGTGATGATTCCACTGAAATAAAAAAAAAAAAAAAAAATTAAAAAAATTTTAAAAAAAGGGCAATTCTATGAGAATAACCACGGGAAGAACACATCTTGGTCAGACTAATTAAAAAAAAAAAATAGACCACCACGAATCCGCCAAAGATGAATGATCACTGTTCCTTACCAAAGCTGAGACTTTTGATTATATGTTTGCTGAGGTATCATACCAAAAGAAAACCCAAACAATTCAAATCACCCCAAAGCAGCTTAAAGAACATCCTGCTCAGAGACAGGTACGACTGGTCTGTGCTTGAGCAAAGCCTCTTGTAAAGGAAGCCTGAGCCCGTGGCAGCTTTGAGAGGAGCTTTTCGCTGCCATCTAATGGTAAACTGGGAGAAGAGAAAAATCATACCGAGGTCTTCACCGMCCCGGAAAGTTTTGGTTATAATTACAGTTCCAAATAATTGAAGAAGCATTAATGATTCTTAACGGCATTTTTGCATTTTTTTTTCATTAAAAAGTGCACTTACTGATCCAGATTGGGAGTTCCCAAGCACTCATGTAACTGTAGTGCAAATCTTGTGCAAGGGTTTTCATGGCCCTTGTGGCATGGAGGGAGTCTGGCAACAAGAAGACCTGGGAGTCTTTGAAGTTTCTCTACAGTCCAGGGTGAATAAATCCAGGGAAAAAAAAAGCCTTGGTAAGCATCTGTTTTCATGACTGAGACGTAATAATAACATGATGTACTTTCTAACTAGTACAACTGGAACAGTTAGCCACATGGCTGGACTAGGAAATTAAGCAAGTGTGCCAGAGGTGATGTCTCTGTTTGGGGTTGCRAAATGATGAAATAAATCAGATTCGTGATGCCTGTTCATGACAACCAAGGCACATTTTCTTTGCATATGATTAATTTCTGCTTTTGCGAGATGTCACTACATCACCTAATTTTAAAATGTAAAAGATGGGTGACTCCAGGCACACTCTTTACCTTGCCTTTAAATATGAAGATGCAATAAGGATGTACAATGCCTAACTAACTTATACTTATAAGGCTTATACTTACTGATACATTTTTGTTTAATAAGAGTAAGTTAACAACACTGTTAACAACATTGAATCATTACTTTAATCCTACATGAGACAAATTCCAAGAGATCTTAAGAGAATGGGGTGTTTGGAAAGATGGGTTTGGGGTGATWTTTGTTGGGTTTTGGCAGTGGGGTTTTTTCCTTCTTAGAGAAGATAGCATTTCTGCTCAGGGAATCCACACTGCTCTTGACTGCTCTTTTCTGTTCTGACTCACTATCTTCCATTGTGAATGAAAAAAAGTCAAACTTACCAACCTTTTTTTTCTCCTCAGTAAGCATGTATGTATATTTTAAGATATATAAGGAAAAAGTGCTAAAAATTTAGAGGCTATTTAGAGGTAATATATTCTCAATTGAAATCGGTCAGAATCCCACAGAACTGAGCACTGGAATATTCAAAATACATAAATACACAAAGGTGATCACAGATTTCTTCCCAGTGAAGTTTCTAAGGAGGGGAAATAGCTTTGCCCAGTAATTAGTCCTTTACAAAATATCCCTGACACAAAAATATCCCAATCAAACATTTTATGACTAAGTTTATACAGGTGTAAAATTAAGCAATCACTTATAATGCCTTTGCTAATTGCACAGCSGCTGTGCAGCAGTAGCTCTGCAGTTATATCACTTTTCAGATTTGTCAATAATTTTTCCAAGGGACGATCGGTCTGTCAGCATTTTAAAGCAGAACTGTAAAGCTGAGGAGCTTTATCTGCCAAAATTATCCTGAACCTCGTGCAGCCACTTAAATTAGGGCAAGATGCTACCAATCTGGTTGCATTCTGTGCCTGTTTTGTGTGGATACAGAGAATTCCTCAAATCCTGAGAAATCAGAGCATTCAGAAGCACCAAAAGACATGCAGTTGGTACACAGTATAGAGAAATCTGGGAGAAGACAGGAGAAAGGATGGACCTCTCCTGGTTCCTGAGCTCCAAAGAGAAGCAATTATGAACTACCACCAGCAATGGACATGTYGAATAAAAGAGGCAGATGTAATGTGAAGGAAAGTAAGAAAGATAAGCGGAAATCCAGGCCCTAAAGGGGTTTGGATTAGATTCTCACGGTGGCCAAGCCCTTCAAATCAAATCTGTGGTTAGTAAACTTCAGCATCTCCTGGAGTGATTTCCCCAGGGAGAGATATTCATAGTTTTCTGTTTTGGGCATGTGGGCTGAGCATGAGAGACTGAAAAAAAATTCCTTAGAAAGCCAGGGAAATTATAATGGGAAACAGCTCCGGCACATCGTGGTGGGGTGGGAGACCATTGGTGGTTGGACAAGTCTTCCAGTGGAGGACAGGGCAGARGCTGGTGCCGAGAGCAGAGAGTTGCTCCCAGAGACCACTGTGGAGGGGTCAGCAGGATTCCCGGTTCAGCCTGCTGCCCTCCTGCCTCTCCCAGCACCATCCAGCCTCTGCTCCCAAACTGGTGTGCAAAAGGGGAGAGGCGGCCCCAAATGTATAGAGGATGCCAAGAGGATGGAGACAGACTTTCCTCGGTGGTGCCAACCATTAGAACACGAGGAAACGGGCAGAAAGTAATACACAGCAAGTTTCACCTAAACATGAGGAAGAACTTCTTTACTGCTCAAGTGCCCSAGCAGTAAACAGAACAGGCTGACCAGAGAGGTTGTGGAGTCTCCTTCATGGGAGACATTCAAGAACGGTCTGGTCACAATCCTGTGCCATGTGCTCGGGCTTGAGCAGGGAGGCTGGCCTAGATGACCTCTTGCGGTGCCCTCCGGTGACGCTGTGAGAGGCACCGCGGCTCCCGGGCCGGCGGGCACGGTGCGGAGAAGAGAGGGGCCCCCGCGCCCCCACCCTGCCCGTCCCACCCCGGGTCCGCCGGGCCCGAGCCCCGGCAGAGGGCGCCGAGCCGGGGCTGCGTTGGCTCCGGCTCCGCCTCCGGCCGGCGAGCGGCGGCGGGGACGGCAGCGCGGCCCGGGCCCAGGCGCCCGCGGCACCCAGGTAACGCTGCAGCCCCGCGTTGGGGCCGCCCTGCGTTGGGGCCGGCCGGGAGCGCCACCGCTCCGAGATCGCGGGGCCGGGTCACTGCGGCGGGCGGCGGCGGGCGGGCGGTGAACGGGCCTGTGCGGCCTCGCGGGACCGGCAGGGAAGGCGGGGCCGGCCGCTCCCGCCGCCACCGAGCGCTCCCACGGCGGGTCAGGGGCCGGCCCGGGGCGGGGGGTGCCGGGCAGGCTCTGCTGGCCCGAGAGCTCCGACGGTGCGAGGAGTGCGCGCTTCTTATGTGGGGCCAGCTCAGGGCCCTCCTGGCCCGCTTGTGCCCGCTGGCCAGCGCGGAACAAACTAAGGTCTAGCCCTAAAAAACAACCCAAAAAAAAAGGTAATAATTGTTTGCACATTCAAATAACTGCTGGAATTTGCCCCCGAGCTAAGCAGAGGCCTGTGTCTTCTGCGAGCGCTCTACCATCCTGCAGTTTAAACTGTCATATATATTCTAAGTACAAGAAAAGCCGCCAAGGGAGCTGTGGTTATTTTTATTTGGCCGGTAATTGCCTTCATTAATCAGGGCTTTCTTTCTCCACCACAAATACTGCCTCATTTCAGATATCGGCAGAGGTCGCTTGGGTGCGGGGAAGCCAGACTTTAATGTCATGAGGAGAGGAAACACGTGTTTCCACGGGTGTAGGATCACAGCAAAAGCCAGCCAGCACCCGGCTCGTAGGGACTCTAAATCAGTTTCTGAGAGCGTTGAAAGACATTTGGGATGTTAGGGGGTGTTTCCACCTACTTGTCCCGGGTTAGAGAGAGGAGCAGCAGCACCGGGGAGCTTGCCCATGAGCCTGCCGGTGTCACTCCTGTTGTCGCTCCTCATTTCTCCCGAACTCTACCACGGTGCCAGTTCTCATTTGGGGAAACGGGGGGACGTTGTGCGGCATTGTGCCACGCAGGAATGTTGTGGTCCAAGCAGAAACTGAAGTTAAGCAGCTTTCGGATTTTCTGGATTTGCTTGCTTGCAGTGTTCAGCAACTTGCTTGTTTTGACAATGACTCATGATAAATACCGATCTCTCTGTGCTTTTTATGACATAGCCTAATTTCTGTTTATTTTGTGGATTATGTTTCAGATGTAGGGAGGAAAGTGCCACAAATATGTTTGGACAGTTAAAACTGAACAGCAGAAAAGGAGTTACAAACTRAATATTCCACTGAGCTTTTCAGTGTTTGTTTCTTATCTGTTTTTGGATTGCACAGTGTATGAGAAAGGCAGATCATAAAGCCACCTAAAGCCATGTGCTTTCAGGTGATGCATTGCTGTATGGGGAACTGGATAATCATMCTTTAGTAGTAACTGTTATGCCAAGTGTGGGGAAATCCTTCCAATCGGTCAAAGCAGTTGCTCATTTTTACACATGAATGTTTGTTTTATTTCAGGGTATGCTATGACTGGCTTCAGACTCCCCATCACCACTTTCAGAAAACTAAATGTCTGGTTTGGACTGTGGGAGAAATTTCCCTCAAATAAACTGTATCCCACTTGGAGGAGAAGCATATTCTGTAGCTGTCAAGCAAGTACAGTAAACTACAGAAGATGTTTCAGTTTTTCCCCRGTCAAACTCAGTGCACTAAGACTCTCTCCAGAGTACATCTCAGTACTTTCTCTGCGGAACAAAAGTGGCAAAAGCTCTAAAAAGAGCAGACAAAGCGTACAAGAAGAGGAGGAAGAAGAGGATGAASAWGAAAGTAATTTGGAAGATGAATTTGAAGACGACYCAAATGTAGTAAAAGATTACAAAGATCTTGAAAAAGTAGTGCAGTCTCTTCGATATGATGTGATCTTGAAAGCTGGTCTGGACATGGCAAGAACGTAAGTATAGAAGAAACAACTTGCAAGTGAGAAAGACATCATGCATTTAAAATTTGACTTTTGATAACCTTTTATTGCTGGAATAATTCAGTATTCGGGGGGACTTTCTGACTCTCTAAATACATGTTTTGGATGTATGGATGTTCCTGTTTATTTCACCCTACCTCCCTTGAAACAGTCTGATTTTGCTTTTCCCTGCAGTATTTCTAAGATTGCTGAGGACACATTTTGTATCACTTACTATTAATTTAAGATGAAGAAAATGCGAAAAACTGTACTGAGTAATACAAAAAGATCTGATTTGAGACTGAGGGAGTAAAATAATCACTATTTAACGGATGGAGAAATAAGGGGTGATGAGTATAAGCTTAAAGTAACAGGTCCGCCAGGTAAATGTGCAGTCTATAAATGTATCACAATGTTTGGTCTAATGCAACCTAYAGAAGTCTGACATCGCTATGTTGTTAGAACAGCATATTAGTATAACTGCATCAGTTACAAATTATTAAACTGGCTGGTGCAGGAAAGGGGACATTATTCATTGGATATTCAGGAGACAGATCTCTAGAAACAGCTTTTCTGGCACAGAGCAACTATATGCTATTAYTTAGTATCTGTGAAAGGCCTTTACTTCAGTTCAGGTCTGTCCTGACCATAAATGAAGGTGTCCTTTACACACAAATTAGAGTTGTGGAAATGTGCCTTGCCCGTGAATGGTGGTGTTGTGTTTCTGCAAGGAAACAATTGCATTTGGTTTGCTGCATGCTGTAACTTGCAATAAAACTTTGTTTTTCTTCAGTAAAGTAGAAGATGCATTCTACAATAATGAACTGAGGCTGAATGGAGAAAAACTRTGGAAGAAAAGTAGAACTGTAAGATTTTATTTAATTTAATTTTTTTTAAATATAGTACAAGAAAATAGCAAAATCACTCTGCAAAGGTGAATGCTTGGCATTGCTAACGCCATTTCCACCTGAAGGGGGTGGTGTGACTATGATTTGCTGGGTAAAAAGTTATTCCTTTAAGGCAGATAGGAGAGTTGGAGAGTCAAATCTAAGGCTGAAAGTCAGGAGAAGGCAGCAAGGACAGAACATTTTAAGTTGTTGAAGGAAGCGATGATATGTATGCAAGGTTGATGGAGTAGGAATGATTAAATCTGAGATACTGGTGGAGCAGGCACATGGTTAAAGAAAAAATCCCTCTGCTGATAGAGAGGGATTGAAACTGGATGGCTGAGGGAAGGTTGTTGTACTGTAATAGAGCACACAGGATCACAGTTAGGACCGAGCCAGAAGGATCACAAGACACGTACTTCTACCAACCCTTTCTTCATGTGAGGGTTATTCTCGGTGGTGCCTACTGTCATCAAAGGGAAATATGATGAGAAATTTTGATTCCTGATCTCATAGAGTTAAGGCTGGTTTATGAGAGGGGTACTGGTTCTATGACATTTGAGAGGAGCATGGGCAGTTGCTRAGCACCCTGTTCTTTGAAACACTTTAAACTGTTTTAAAGACATGAGAAAGAACTTTGCATTTTGCTGTTTTTTGTCTGTATTGATTGAAAGAGATAGGTGGGAAGCACACTTCAGGATAAAAAGCCATACATGACACCTTTTTCACAGAATTAGGTTTTGGTTGTATAACACAAAGGGWGGAGCTCTTGGCAGGGAAGGTCATGAGACATGTCACTGCGTATTGCCACGGCTTTCCTAGAAGTTAATAGCTGGAGGATCTATAATAGGTCTGCTATTGGCTGCCTTCCTCCTGTCCTGCAAGATAAGAATATTAAGTGGAAAGAAAGGAAGATTGCAGGGATTCGTTCCCCAGGGAATGTTTATAATCACTCATCTTCTCTTTCTGTTTCCAGGTGAAACTTGGTGACACACTGGATCTCATAATAGGTGAAGATAAAGAAACAGGAAGTGCTGTAGTTATGCGGGTAGTCTTAAGAAAATTATCTGAAAAAACTGAAAATGAAAAATACAAAGTCACTTTGAGGCGTTGGAAAAACTTAAAAGTGCCCAAACAGGATGTACTTAAGTAAGGAGRGGTTGCATGTGGCAGCATAAGATTTTTGCAGAAACCATATTTTTTTGTTAAATATGAATTTTGGTTAAACAAAATTACAGTACCCTTTTTTTAAGGGCTTGTGTCAGAATGTTATCTCTGCCGCGTACATCAATAATCATGCAATAAGCCTGTCACTTTTTGCTGTTAGCTTTGTTTTGTGGTACTGTAGGTTAAAAGATGCAACACTTATATTTCCAGGAAGTTTGTGATAAATAATGAACCAATAAAGACTGATTCAATCACAATTTAATTGCTATCTAATTTTGTTAATCAGAAAGGTTACATTAAGGCTGGACATCACAAGAAGCAGAACAACTTTCTTTGTTTTAKCTCTATATTAATGAAATAAGGCTAAAGCTGTCAATTATGTAAAATTGCTTTCTTTATCATTATTTAATCTTAATTAAAGGTTAATAGTACCAACTCCATGCTTATATTTGCTGCTGCTATACCAAGAACACAGCAGGATGCTGATTGCAGTGGCATATTTCTAAGCAGGAAACTGTGGTGACAGAGAATCACAGAATCAGAAGTTTATGTAGGAAAACACAAGATCATTGAGTCTAGCCACTGCCAAGTCCATCACTAAACTGTGTCTCATTAAGTGTCACATCTACATTTTAATGTCATTTTTAATACCTTCAGGAATGGTGACTCCACCGTGTCCGTGGGCAGCCTATTGCAATGCTTGACAGCCCTTTCAGTGAAGAAGTCTTTCCTATGTCCAATCTAAAACTCACCAGTGCAACTTGAGGCTGTTTGTTCTTGTCAAATCACTCATTGCCTGGGAGAAGAGACCATCCATAACCTTCCTGCAACCTCCTTTCTGAGCTTCTTTTTGCCAGGCTAAACAACCCCAGCTCCCTCAGCAGCTTCTCAGGAGACTTGTGCTCCAAACCCTTCATCAGCTCCATTGCTCTCCAGCCCCTCAGTGTCTTTTTGTGAGGGGCCCAGAATTGGACACAGTACYCGAGGTGTGGCCTCACCCCGCTCAGGTATAGGGGGACAATCATTTCCTTGCTCATCCTGGCCACACTACTGCTGATCCAGGCCAGGATGCCTTTGTCCTTCATGGCCACCTGGGCACAGCTGGCTCCCATTCAGCTGCTGTTGACCAGCACCCCCAGGTCCTTTTCCACTAAAGAGCTTTCCAGCCACTGTGCCCCAGCCTGTAGCACTGCTTGGGGTTGTTGGGACCCAAGGGCAGGACTTGGCATGTGGCCTTGTTGAACTACATACAATTGGCCTCATCCCAGCCTGTCCAGATCCTCTGCAGAGCCTTCCTACTCCCAACCTGATCAACACTCCACCCAACTTGGTGTCATTTATAAAGTAGTGAGGGAGCACTTGATCCCCTTGTCCAGAGCACTGACAAAGGCATTAAATTGGACTGGTCCCCATATCCTGGGGAACCCCACTGGTGACCATTCCCAACCACTCCCTGGGCCCAGCTATCCAGACAGGTTTTTACTCAGTGAACAGTGCACCCATCCAAGCTATAAGCAGCCAGTTTCTCGAGAATGCTATTGGAAATGGTGTCAAAGGCTTTGCTAAAGTCCAAGTAGACAGCATCCCTCAGCCTTTCTTTCCCTCATTCATTAAGGAGCTCACTTTATCATAGATGGAGATGAGGTTAGTCAAGCAGGACCTTCCCTTCACAAACCCATGCTGGCTGGGCCAAATCCCCTGATTGTGCTGTGCATACCATGATGCACTCAAGATGATCTGYTCCATGACCTTCCCCAGCACTGACGTCGGGCTCACAGGTCTGTACTTTCCCAGCTCCTTCTTCAACCATTCTTGTATATGGGCATCACATTGGCTGACCTCCAGTGACCTGGGGCCTCCCTGGTGAGGCAGGACTGTGGGTAAATGATAGAAAGTGGCTCAGAGAGCTCTTCCACAGCTCCCTGTGTACGATTGGGTGGATCCCGTTGAGCACCATAGACTTGTGTATGTCTAAATGGTATAGCAGGTTGCTGACCATTTCCCCTTGGATTATGGGGGCTACATTCTTCTCCCTGTTATCCAGCTCAGGGGTTTGAGTACCTGCAGAACAACTGTTCTTACTATTAAAGACTGAGACAAAGAAGGCATTAAGTACCTCAGCCTTCTTTKTGACTACATTTCTGCCTGCACCCATCCAATAAATGATGCAGATTCTTCTTAGCCAACCTTTTATTGCTAATGTGTTTATAGAAACATTTTTAATACATTTCACGGCAGTAGCCCTATTAAGTTCTAAGTTTCTTCCACTTCTCTCTCTGCAGAACCTCAGAACATCCTTGTAATCCTCCTAAGTTGCTTACCGCTTCTTCCAAAGGTCATAAACTCTCTTTTTTTTACCAAGTTCCAGACAAAGCTCTCTGTTCAGCCAGGGTAGTCTTCTCACCAGGTGTGTCAGGAAGTTATGACTGAATCATGGCAGTAATGCTCTGCTCTCATGGAGAAGACAAGTCAGTGAAGAGCTGGGTGTAGTACTGCTGACTTTTACTATTTAACTAACCATGYAGAGGAAGATGAAATCTCAGATTGTCATTATTAATTTCATTGTGACACTTAAATGGACATTTAATACGTAGGAGGTGTAAAGAGCTGATAAAAGTCAGACGATACTGGGGTGAGAAGCTCACGTCTGTATTACTACAGGGAAATACTGTCACTTAGGACAGGCATGTCAGGAACAACCACTTGCATGGGTGATATTAAACATGTGCTTCTTCCAACACAATTTATTGGATGAACTGTGAAATATGCAGATTTTTTATTATTTATAAATTATTACATATAGACAGCCCACACAGGTGTGTGTCTGCAGGACACTGGGAGCTGGCCACTAGGAGCAGGTCATCCATTCTGAGTCTGCTCCCATTCTAGTCTGGAGAGCCCAGAAAGACAAAGGTAGCCCTGAATAGGCAGCAGGAGTATATTCCAGGATACTTCTTTTCTTTCATGCCAACAGCTACTCAAAAGCTGTGCTTAAGMAGGGTGTACCTCTCCATACCCTCAAAGTGATGGCTGCTGAGTGAAGGATTTAAAATAATTTCTTGCTTTCTTCAGGCATAGCTAAAATGTGTGCTGTTTTGGTTTATTTGGATTCTGTTTTTTGGATTTTTTTTTTTAGTTTGGTTAGTTTCTGCTTTTTCATTTTGTTTTATTTGGTTTAGGGTTTTTCTGATTGTGTAGATGTTTAAAGATGCAGATACATGTCTAGCTATTGATATATAGGCATAGTGACCTTTGAAAAAAAAGATCCTGATCCTGAAAAGCTTTCCTGGGGGATTTTGGTGATCCTTACTGTGTAGAAGTTCAGTGRCTCAGCAGAGCAAGCACCCAGAGGATGACAGCAGGCTGTTCTTTGATAGTGGGCATTGCTGTCACGACTCTGTTGTAGCTTGCACCAGCTGCTATGGAAATAAATGAGATGCACCCTCTGTTCCCCAATTCCACTTATTGATATTTTAAGTGGCTCCCATAATCTCCAGGGATGGTGAGGGAAACAAGTAGAGAGTTGGGTTGTAAAGTATCAGTGAGCTCCAGATGCTGGTCAGCAACCTGTCAAATGCTTGTCAGCATGTACACACCACCTGTCACCTCCAGCAGTAGTAGCTTACAGCAGAGCATGCAGGGCCGGAGAAAGACCCCACTCACAAATGCCAGGAATGCTCTGGAGCTTGGGGATAGCTAAGGTATGGATGTGAAGAAATTAACTTTCTGAAGGGGTCTGTTCTGTGCAGTGTAAAAACATTAGCAAAAAAAAAGTAGACCACACCTTCCTGGCATCCAAGATAGGCAGGAGAGTTGCATCCCTGAGAGCCATTAACATAAGAAAGAGCACTTAGGAGAATAATTTCTTGAATGGGACAGAATATTAATATAGTATTATGCCAAAACCTTCAATTTTTGACTTCTGGAAAACCCTTTWGGAAACTAAAGCAGACAAGAGCAAAAGTAATCAAGACCTAGCCTGTTCCTAGTGATGACAGAGACTTTTCACCAGAGCCTGTGGTGACAGGACAAGGGGCACTAGTTTTAAACTGAAGAGGATAGATTTATGTTGGATATAAGGATTTTTTTTTAATGTAGAAGGTGGTGAGACATTGAAAYAAATTGTCCAAAGAAATTGTGGATCCCCCATCCTTGGAAGTCTTCAAGGCCAGTTTCAGTGGGATTTTTAGCAACCTGGTCTGGTGGAAAGTGTCTCTGCCCATGGCAGGGAGTTGGAACTAGATGATCTGTAAAGGTCATRTCTGGTTCAAACTATTCTGTGATTCTGTGGCTGCCACTAAAACCTCACTGATAGTGGAAGGCAGAAACAGGCTTTCACAGGTTTTATGTGTTGATCCACTAGTGGTATGAGCAAAGGAAAAGAGAGTCAGACTTCCTAAGGCGTCTTGTGATGCGTGAAACAGCCCTCTGTGGTTTCAAGATTGAAATGGTTGGAGAGGGAACTGTACCCATGTGGCTCAAAATAGAAAGCTTCAGTCACAAGGCAGGGTGATCTCAGAGGAAAACTATGACAGCAGGAAGGTGAGCAGCTGCTCCACTTGGCTACATTGATCTGTTCTGGATAARCTTCTCTATTGATCAGACCTTTTTATTGGGGTCAGACACTGCTAAGCAGGYTGTACTTGTTTCTGCAGCCTTTAAACATCATGTGAGCTAAAACTGTGACCTACGGAAGGGTAAGCATGGACAGCACGTGTTCTGGGAGGTWTAGGAACAGGCATGTCCACAGTTTTTGCTGGACCTTCACGGGGCATGTAAAGCACACATAAACTGATCTGACAATCGACTATGCATCTTCTCTTWATCAGCCGTGAATTTAAGGTGATGGAGTCCATTGACAACAGCCAAGTGTGGTCAGATGACATGGTAAAATAGTAAGAAATTAAAAAAAAAGCTTTAAGGTGCCACTGTGCATGGAGTGGTGAGATACTCAAATGCTTTCCCTCCTGTTCGGAGTTCAGGGTATGAACAGTGATTTGGGTAAATGATCACCACTTCTGCCTTTGTCACTGCTAAAACAAATTTCCTGCTCCAGGGCATGGGCATCTKCCATTCTTAGTCTGTGTGATGGGGGAACTATATGAAAGGGCTTCTTCAGAGATACTGCTGAGAGCTGAAAAGGGGAGGTTTGGACAGCTTGAGAAGCGACAGGTTCATAGGAGGCTGCCCAGGTGACTGGGTTGTCCAAGCCACCTCTGCCTTAATCACAGGCAAACCCAACCTCATGCTGGCTGTCAAGGCATAGACCTAGAATGTCCAGCCTGCCTGCCCTTACACAGAGGGAAGATCTGATCCAGATGAGTTTGCCTGGTCCCACAAGAGCAGGCACTGTCAGATTGTGGGTACAGGATCCCGTTGTCACTGGCACAGCCTGCAGCATGAGCTGTCAGCTTTGCATGTCTCCCCTGCTGCAGGAGCAGTGCCACACACCTGTGACATCTGCTCTATGTGGGCCAGCCATTATGGAACAGGGCATGGGAGAGAGGGCCCTGTGAAGGAACAGTGGGGAATTGCTCCCCAGGAGTTGGACTTGGGTCTGGCAGAAGAGAGCCCRGTCAGCCAAAGCAGGCACACACTGACACTCCTGAATAGGCTCTGAGTTCAGCTGCCCACAGACTGACAGAGGCAGGGGTTGTACCCTGACCCCTCCGGCCACACATAACAATTCTTTTTTTTTTTTCTCAGAACAGAAAAGCACCAAAGTATTTCTGGTGGGGAGTTAGGTTTGGGGTTTTGGTTTTTTGGTTGATTGGGTTGGGTTTTTTGTTGTTTTGTTTCTTGAGGTTGTTTTTTTCCTGTAATGGAATGTCAGGACAGTTTGCCTTCAGCACTTACCAAATTACAGAGCTCAACAGCCTGTGCAAAACAATTGTGATGGTCAGTCTATGATGGCATGGAAGGGAAAGGAGTCCAAAGAGATGCATGTGAGCCATGCAGATCTGAGCMCTATTGAAGCTAGAATTCATTGGTTTCCAGTGCTCCTGTATACAGGCAAGAACTAGAGGGAYGGAGACCCTCTTTTGTATTAACTCTTGGAAAAAGGAGAGATAGGGAACAAGARACAAGGGGCATTACATGACATAATACCAAACTCAGTTTTATACAAGGAGTCAGATTTCAAATTTAGGATGTAATCCTATCAAGTGACTCCTACTGCTGACAGGTAACTTAACACTTTCTTTTCACAGGAAACATTTGTAGACCTAGCTAACAAACTACCTTGTGGGCTAACCAAAGTTGTACATTCCTGAAAGTGTAACCATTAAAGGAATATTTTGCCTTCCAGAGACGTGAACACTAAGACTACAAAATGCCTCTGGAAACAACAACAAACAGTTGCTTTGCTATAATGAAATTTGTGAAGGAAATTGGGACTGATTACTTGACATTTGTACACGTGTTCTGTGTGTGTAGTTACTAATTAGCGATCTTCCTCGAATGTTCAGTAATAATTTGTTTCCATCTATTAACATCAGTTTCAGTATGATTGCACATGTAGTGATTTTGCCCATTTTATGACTGGGAAGTCAGTTTCACTAAAGSTTAAAACAGAAATTAATGAAAACATGGTTAAAACCAAACCAGGTTTGCTCTATTCAATTTTGTTCTGGAGTGTGGGGAAGAACAGAGAAGGGRAGAAGTGGGAAAGGAACAGCTTTCCTTCTCTTCTATTACAACTTTTCCCTTCCCATGGGAATCAGTTCTTTCTTCCAGATTGTTAATCAAAGAAAAATGCTCACTAGGGTACCACAGTCMCATGATGGAACAGACCAGGAAAAGGAGTAAGCAAGTGGTCTGCTCATGTCACAGGCTTTCATGGCCATTAGCTAGAAATGACAGCACCCAGAAAATGACAAAAGTGAAAAGCAATATGGTGGATAAAAATAACACTATGTAAGGGGTAGTSTCCTGCCATTTAGATGAGGTGCAAGGAAAATGTGAATGTGATGGAGGCGTGGTTTTGTTAGGAGTCATCTGCTTCCAGCACTAGAAAGCCAGGGCAGCTCCTTCAGCCAGCATTCTGCTGCAGGAGAGATTACCTCTCAGAACAGGATTTACATGAGCTGTGACAAAGACAAGTACTGTGTATTCTGTGAGACACTTCTATAAGAAATTAAGACTATCACGACCAGTGAGAAGTTTAGATTAATTAATTTCAGGGCAAAATAGGGATTTTGAAAGCACTCTTACCACTAGAAATTTATCTGTCTTAACATTTACTAGGACAAAAAAAGTGTAGGTAGGAAAAGATGAAGACAAACAAATGTGTATTTCTTGCTTGTTCTGCCTTTCTCAGCAAAGTCAATTTTAAGAGAGAATCAAGAGGAAACTAAACCATGACTTCATCTATTCATTTTTATCAGCTTCAGGCACATTAGAAATATACTTTCAGAATGTTTCTGAGGAAAAATCCGTAATTCCATTGGTGCTGAGTTGTAGTAATAACGGGAAAAAATCAGAAAGTCAAACCAAGGCAGYAAAGAAATGTTGGCAGCGTCAGTCATGGAGTTCGTTTCATTTACTTAGAAAAACCTGCCACACTTGTTCTTCCATCAATTTTAAGTGCAATCAACTAAAATGTACTTTTGTAAGTAAGAATACTTGTCAATTTATGTCCTGTCCTCATGAGAGGCAAGCTTAAGACAYTGAATTTTCCAACTGTTCCACCATCCCTTTATTCAGCAAAACAAAATCTGAATAARAATAAATTATAAATAAAACCTACAAATTTTCTGGGCTTCTTGGAGATGTAGAATTCACGTTAGCCCCTTCCAGCATGAAATTAGACCTGGTGTGCCTTTGTAGAGCATTGAACACACCATTCTCTTTCKCACTGCTATAACATAAACATGAAACAATTATTTAAAAGAGACAAATGACAGATCTTTTAGAATGTACTAGAAATAAATTATATGCATTTTGAAGATAATAAAGTCACAAACATTTCTTAGAACATGAAACTGTTGGCTGTACTGCACTAGCATAACAAAGTGATTTCAAGTWAAGATTTTTCTCATTTGCCAACACATTTGTTGTTGATTCTGTCAGTTGACTACATTTAACAGGCAATAAACTGATGCATACTTCACCTCCCTTTTGATGTGCTGTTTTGCATTTTTACAGAGCTTCCAAGGAAATGTTTAAGTTGCAGAAAAAGCGTAAGATGCAAAAATAAAGAATTATGATACATACTACACTGTTTCTTTTAGGAAGCTTAGAAATGGGCTATTCAATACTTACTGAAAGCTGATATATTTAAACTGTAAGAAGTAGACAGAGACACTCGATACCCACCTTAACAGAGCAGGCAGAAAGTAATGCTTATCCATAGGAAGTCAGTGTGCATGGCTACAGATGTGCCCCAACACTTCAATAAGTAGCAACCCTCCTATCATGGTTTTACTTTCAAAATTGTAAGTTTATTCTTTTAAATAGAAGAAGTCTACAAGACAGAAAAACCTTTTTAAATAGCTGCAGCAAACTGGGGTGTTTTCCTTTATGTATTTGTCCAACTAGCTAAGGTTATCTCAGATCTTAGTAACAGTCTTCACAGGAAAAAAATCCTGCTTGTATCCAAACAATCACCAGACAACATTCCTCTTGTATGAAAATAAGATACCTTTAATTTATTTACAAGACTGACCAACTGGATGAAGTGGCTGTACTTCAGATGCACTGCAAGAGCTTTTGTTAGTGAACTATGCCACTGTTTATATGTCTGCATTTTCTTGGTATCAGTTATAAATCATACAATCAAATGAATCATAAAAGGGTTGTGAAGAGTGGGACAAAAGGAATGTACACAGCAATAAGAGAAAAAAAATACAACGAAATTATTTTTATACCCACTTTCAAAAACTATCATTTTTATGGTCAAAGCTGTCAAATTGTTTTTTTTCCACTATTTTTTAGAATTGATGGATTTTTTGATGTAACATCTACAGTAAAAGCCAGTATGTCTCAAACTTGCATGCTAACTAGTAACATCTATCCCTTGTAAGAAAGTTTAATATATAATGAATTCTTATGAGAGCTTTGACATCACTAAGTGGCAAAATGTATGACACTAAGATAAGAAAATAAAACTGTATTTCTTACCTTTTGGCCAGCCATTTGCAACCACAAATTAATCAGCTGTTAATATTTTGTTATTTTATATATCCCATAAAAGTGCATGTAAAAAAATTTCCCAGAGTTTCTAGGTAGCATACAATGACAAGAGAGTCTTGGTTTCTGATACATTCAATTGGATAAATTTATGCACTAAAATGAACAGATGCAGACATTGTGRTATCAGTTCTTTATCTTTGGTAAAATGATTTCTATTTATTATAGCYATATTTGCTCTGATATCCATTTTGAGTATGGTCTGATATTACTTAAACCAACAGGAAACATTTAAATGGATATAAAACAGTATCAGTGTGTTATTTAGTACATTCATGACTTTCTTCATACATTCTTTGAGAATGTTTCTAGCATACGGGTAAAATGAGCAAATGCTACTACCTATGATTTACTCCCAGTTTAACWCAATACTTTTGCTAGTTCTTGCTGTCAGGAAAACCATTTTGTTTTCCTTTTAAAGGGATCAATATGAGTCTAAGAACAATAAATTCTAAAAATCTGAAGTAAAAATACCAAATATTTTGTACTTTCTTACAAATGCTAAAATAGAAAATTACACTGAAACGGACTTAAAATTTGCTATGACCCATCTAAGAAAACAACAGAAAAGGACCACAGAGAACATCAACAATTGCTCCAAGGTGTTCCAGTGATGCTCTGTAAGCAACCACTGTCTTTACTGTCTTAATAATCCATGTTTTACTCTCTCTCACCACTTCTATCAGTATTAAAAGTTTTTAAAAAAAGAGAGAAAACTAGTTTTAAAGCAGCACTCTCCAGTGACAAGTCATACAGCAAATTCATATTGGGTTCTGGGTGGTCTTGTTACACTTGAACATATTAATGATGCAAACTTGACCACACAAACCTAAGTTATACATACACAGTTATGTCTCCAAAAAACTACTCATTACACTAAAASAATTTGGCAAAGTGAGGGAGTTCAGTATCCCTACACCCAGAATATCCAGATGCTGCTGCATTCATGGAAAGAATTGAGTTACATTACCACAGCTCATATGCTGGGACCCTGAAACACTGGAATTCATCACAAAACCAATCTTTGCACATACTTATTACATATGCAGTTCAGTATCAACACTGGAAACCTTTGGAATCATGATTTTGATAGAAAGTAAGATCTAAAATTTTTCAAGTTCTTGTTTCAGGTCTTTTTGTTGTTGCTGTTGCTTTTGCTACTCTACAAATAGGGTGGCAAGCAGATGATGGGAAGACATTCCATGGGTATAGGCTTGGGTCTGTTCTGCTGGCTTTACTCAGATGAGCAATCCTCAGTCACTCCAGCAGTTACACTGGACAAAACAATAACAGAACTCACAGGGGCAGGATCAAGCTTGTGGTGTCAATATAAAAAAAAACATTCACACAGTGTCTATGCTCATGTCTCAATTCTTCATCAGTTAATTCTTGATTTTAGAAATAAAAACCAATGTAACAGTCAAAAATGCAAATGACACCATTCTGACCCACTCTTTGACACAGTATTATTACTTTCAGTACCGCAATATCATGAAGAACAAAACAAGTGTGAAGCTACAGTTACTGTAGAAGCAAAGTAATATTCCAATGATTTCCAATGAAAATGGCACTTTCAAATTTAAATTAGGCTTARTCTACACATTTCAAAATCCAAATTAATTAAAAATACTGTTTATAATGGTATAATGAAAAACTGCCCTTGAAGAGCACAACCATTAAAAAAATTCTTTATTATTAGAAAGTGATAGAAAAGGAAGATGCAGAAATGGGGAGTGGAGTAATAGTTTCAATACATGTATTTGCACCAGTGAATATCATGCTCTTAGRGAGTCATTGATAGCTGTCACTGATGGTCTTTACCCATGTACAAATGTAGTCAGCCACTTCCCACTGCTGCAGTGCCAACAGAGATGCAACACACTGAAATGCAACAAATTTAGAGCCTGACTGTCCCAGGTGCTGAGAACATTCAGCTCCCACAGGCCCTTCAGTCTAAACCAAAGCATACTCTTGACAATAATTTAGTGGTCAAAGTCTTAGCAGTTTAAAGAGCCTGTCACTTTTTTTGCTTTCTTTGCTTTTTTCAGTATATCACACTTTTTTCTGTTAGGACGCCGGCATCTTTCATCGATGCTCGGTATACATTCATAATGCCACACTTCTTCCATTTTCTCCACAGGATAAACTGCCTCCACGTAATGACGGATCAATCTCAGTCTGATGGGATCAAGCTGTTTTTTATTACAAGCACCTGAATGGTTGTATTGCAGTCTCAGATTCTCTGGAGTAAAGAGTTCAGGAAAGAGTCTTACGAGAAGCCTGGCAGCAAAGTTGCCAACCGACAGACTCTGCTGTACTATCTCTCTTATCTCCTTATCAGACAGCAAATACAGAGAAGGCACAGGGAAGTCTGGATTAGGAACAACGAGTTCATCAAGTGGTATCTTGCAAAAATCCTTGCTACTTCTTTCCGGTGGTAGTGGCGGCCCTTCAAATTCTTCCCGAAACCTCTCAGGGTTTATTGCATAGGTGAGAAATTCCCTCCTGTCAGGCCCTGGCACGTGGATTTTCCGTTGCTGTTGGTATGAGCGCCTTTGCTCCGTGTCTCTTCGTCGACACCTCTCATCAAGCTTCCCAACAAACTCCAATGTCCACACTCTGTCATTCTTTGCTCTGGGGTACAGTATCTGCACATAATGTCGAATTAATTTAATTCTAGTGGGGTCAAGCTGTTTCTTGCCTAAAGATCCGCTACAGTTGTATTGCTTCCGTAAATTTTCGTGAGTAAATAGTTCAGGAAATAAGAGAACAAGCAATCGAGAGGCAAAGTTGCCTATGGAAAGACTGCTTTCATATATGCTTTTTATCTGTTCTTTGTTCAACAGATAATCCGGGACAGGGACATCAAAATCAGGAGGGGGAAAGTCAAGTTTGTCAAAATCTATGGGTACAAGCCAGATTTTTTTTGACCGTCTGCCGGGTTTTTCATATTCAAAACTGTCTTCCACTTTTATGATTGATACATCATCTGGTAAACTAGAAGAATCGTAACAGTCATCTCTCATCTGGTCACATTCACTTCCATCCATATATGTACTTTCAAGCTCATCATTTATTCGCTGAACACACTGCTGCAWCCAAGCTTCTTCTTCTTGCACATCTGGGAAGTAAATTTCAGTGTACCTACGGATTATTTGAAGCCGATGAGGATCCAGCAGTTGTTTTCCAGAGTCTCCAAAGCAGCTGTACCTTTCAGCTAATTTTCTGTGGTCAAAGAGTTCTGGAAATAGTCTGTGTAACAAAAAAACAGAAAATTCCCCTGGTGAAGAAGCTTCATCTAAAAATTCATTGAGATCCTGAGCATCCAGCATGTAATCTGAGGCAATGACATTACTCCTGTCCAAGGACAAAACTTCCTCCTGCTCTTTGTCCTCCATAAAATGAGAGGATTCGACCTGCTCAGTCTCATAAAAACTGGATGATTGCACATTCTGCTGACTGTTTTCCATTTCCCTTTGAGCCCAAAATCTGTTGAAAAAATCATTCACTTGAGGCAAACACTCCAACTGCCACACAGCTGTATTCTTCACAGAAGGATAACAAACYTCCACATAGTTACGAATAAGCTGCAGATGAAGAGATTCAAGTTTCCTTTTGTTGAGAAAGCCACATGCACTRCAGCTCCTGCCGAACTCATCATCACTGAAGAGCTCTGGGAAGAGCTGCACAAGCAACCGGCAAGCCAGGTCTCCACCTGAYGTGCTTTGATCCATGATTTGTTTGAGTTCCGCAGAAGTCAGCTGGTACTCTGGGGGAGGCTTGAAATCTGCCACGGACTCTGCAGGACTGACTTGCTTTTTAATTCTGCTAACTTCCAGAGACAACAGGTCAACTTTACTGTGAAGCTGAGTCATATTGGTATTGAGGGTGTTCAGCGTGTAAAACATTTTCTGTATCAAGGAATATATATTAGGTTCTGAATCTGCTGTGGCTGCTGCTACTGCAATGGCTGTGGCYGAGTCTCTTTTGCGTTGGTCATTCAAAGCCCGAATTTGCGAGGGACTGCTGGGGTTGATTTTTTCAAACAACTCGTAAGAAGTAAACTGCTCTGCTCCAGGTGGATTCTTCTTCTCTGTGATTTTGTGTGAGATGCCATAGAGAGGTTTTTTATAAGATGGAGTGATTATGTCACTGAAGGATTCTTCTTCACAGAGCCACRTTACATTAGAATTCTTGTTCTTGTTTGGCTGCTCTGCATTTACCTGAGTGGGTGAGCTAGCATCTCTGTTCCTCATGTTTGAAAGGGAGCCCTTCAAATGAATAAATACGGTATTAGTAAGACTGCCTTAAAGATACTAGCTCTAAATATGTGCCCTTAGGCAGGCATTGTTACATAAATATGCAAAGTCAAATTTTCTCCAGGGGATTTGCTGTGTTAAACAACAAAAATTAATAAATTCACTAGGAAAATAAAAATACAGTAATAATTACAGTATTCCTTTTTATTTTCCTTTTTTTTTGGCTCATGGCTTTCTCCATGGTATAGAAATGCAGTAATAATTCTTAGTACTGTCTACCCACAGAGCTCTAATTACTCCCCCAAATTAAACACCATTAGGCTTCACCTTGCATATGAGGATCTTGGGCTGTAGAGAATTTGGGTGGCAACAAGTCAGCAACAGAGCCAAGAATAGCATCTAGATTTTCTGACTCCTAGTCCTGTGACCTTGCCACTGCCTCCAACAACTGCATTTAACATTCCAGCACTCTCTTTAGGTTAGCTTTCGAAAATGTCACAGAGGTTATAAAACACAAAAACTATGCTTATTCTCTTTTTTTCTGATGTGAAAGGTTTATATACAGGTTTGTAAAAYAATGGTGCACAACTCCTAAACAAATCCTAGAAATGACCTCATTTTTAAAAGGCACTATATTTAAATAATAAAACTTAAAACCAATGTGAAAAGCACCTTGGTATTATCTTTTTAAAAAGGAAACCTAACAGAAGATTTCTTTATTTTTGAAAGGCAAGGAAATTTAGACTCATGGGTTTGTAATTTCCTAAATTATTTATATAAAGCCAGTGATGAATTCTTAAAGACCTAATGTTCTCAATTATTTGTAATTATTCCTCATTGCTTTAAGGACTTTCATCATCTCACAGCAGATATGCAGGGCTTGGGTGATTTGGGGTATTTTTGCAAACACGTGGATATTGCAAATAATTCTTAGAAGTTAAGCAGATACAACAGAATCAAAATCCAACATACAGAATTCAAACATGAGGGAGCACTCCCAGATTTGTARATGTTTCTATACTGAAACATATTTCTTGGCTTGTTCTACAAGAATTTGTTGTTCTAGAATTTCCATTCCAACTATTAAAACAAATGAAACACAGACTTCAGGTCTGAGCTGARAGCCACAAGAAATCTGAAATTCTAGTGAAGTCCCCATTATGTCCTACAGTGAGGAACCTGAATTAAGGTTTCTGTCTTAAGAAACAGAACAGTAACTCATGAAATCAATGTGGTTTCTATGTGTACTCACACTTGCTGTCTGCTTACAGCAGTGACAAATTGAATCTAATAATTCTTTAATTTCTAATGCAATGTATACTCAAAAGAGACTCAGCAAGAACAAGCTGGTTTCCACTCCAAGTTTACAAACCAGCACTCAAATTAAAGCTGTTTCCAAGTTCYGCTCTCACTCACATCGTATTACCCTACATATGAAACCTTGTGTTTCTACATCCAAAGCTGTGTGGAGAGACACTCATATGAAAATGCAATGTTAAGGCCATGTATTTCACAGTGTGCAGAATCCCTGGCTGTGGTGATGCCTAGGACACCTGATTTCCAGGTCCCATTTARAAAACTGTCCCACTCCAGTCCTGCTCATAGTAAAGCCAGAGCACAGACTGAACTGCGAGTAGACTGAAATCACCACTGCCYCCACCTAACTGCAGGATTCTCCACAGGGACTGAAGTCACGATACAGTACCCATACTTGTCAGTGAAGAAACAGAGGTAGTTCCAGATGGAAACAGAACTCTGCTAAATAGACATGACCTGAAAGCAGGCCATGAAAATCTCCACTGACAACAACCACAGTACTGTCTGCCAGTCAGGCACCCAAACTGAATTACAAAGCTTTTTACTATTTTAGATAAAAAAAACAAAACAAAACATTGCTTACACAAACAGTGAGACCTATCACTTAAGTGGCTCTTTTATTAAAATTCCTGTAATCGAGAATATACCGGAYATTCCTTCAGAATATCTCATATGACTCAATTCCTTCTCTACTACTAAAATACCTTGCTAATAAATAGCTTGCCATTGGGCCACTAGGTATCTGCCAGTTCTCATTTCACCTCCTGTTTATTTTCCCTAATTAATTATATAATAAAACTTGGCAATATGAGGGTAACTTCCATTAATGCACACCTCATGCACAAAGTCAGGCCCAATCAATATTAGAATGTGTATTAAAGAACATTAGTTGATTATTTTGACAGTAATATCATCAAAGGTCGCAGTCTTAGTTTTGGACACAGTGCTCTGGAGCTCACGCTAAGAACTACAGCAGATCTTCACTATGATGGCAGCTGAACTTCTGCCTTCACTAATACAGCTCCCAGTGGTCAGATCTGGCTGTAGGATGGATTTGCATTTCAGAATATTTKAATTTCAGAAACACATAGCCAGTGTTTGACTAGCACAAGACAAAACATTTGGGCCTCTATTTAAGGATTTTTTTTTTTTGCTTTTAATTATCTTATCTATAGTTTCCATCTGGGAACAGCACTGTCCACCCCCTAAAGACATGGCTTTTTGTAAATTCTCCAATTAAACAAATTAGCTTCCTGTAAYATAGATCTTTAAACATCCACGAATTTCAGATAATAGTGCACTCATTTAAGATGATCAGTTCTAACATACTATCAAAACCAAAGCAAAGATACTGTTCTATGAGATTCAGTGTACATACGACAGTGCTGCTTTTTATACTACAATTGCACAGCAAGTTTTTGTGTTCTAGACATTTTATGAACATTTGGAAAATGCAGTATTTTGGAAAACATCGACCAATACAAGAAATTGTGAAATAAGTCTCTCACATTCTCTCTTGGAATCCTAAGCCAAGTTTCAAAAGTTGCCTAGTTATTGTTCTGTTCAATCCTCAAGTCCAGCATTTATGACCTCTGTTATGCTTAACAAACAAAGTTTAAATATCTGCAAGAATACAACACATAATATTCCAGCAATGGAGTAAAGAATAAAAATGCATGAGAAACATAGAAAGATTCTATCAGACACATGAGAACGTGGAAGTCTTGTGCACAAATTTTTTAAACTTACAATCTTCTACACTGTGTTTTTTAAAAGAGAACCAGGGAAAATAATTTCCAATTATGAAGTAGAATTCAGAATTGTAAAAAAAAGAGAAGTCTTCAGATAGAAAGTAATTTAGGAATATAATTACTAGTCCAAAAGAAGTACAGCTCTGTTTATATCACAGATAGATGMCTATGTGATGTGCAGTAAAAATTACTACAAGCACAACGTTCTTGAAAATAATTAAGATTTTCCCACTGTTTAAACAGAAATAGTCAATAAAGTCATCAATTAAAACAAAATATTGGTACTAGAAAAGTAATTAACTTTAAAAATGCTGTTAAGATTGAGGACTGCTTCTGGTTGGTTATTTAACTAAACACGTAGATTCATTGGGGGCAGCCAAGAATTAATTTTCATCATTATTACTGGGTCAGTTTCTGATATTATAAATCCAAAGGTATAATTAATTTCAAATTAAATTTTAAAATTTATTAACGTCAAATAGGAAAATGCAAAGCAAGCACAAGCTCTTTTAAGAATCTSAATGTAAGAAAAACAATCGCAAAAAGAAAAAGRGAAAGGAAAAGAAAGAAACCATGTAATAAGATTAAAACCTACCTACCACAGGCATTCAAGGAAAAAAAACCCAGCCCTAAGAAGCCAAAGAGATGATAGTCAAGAAGAAACACAGAGAACTATGGCTATAAAGGAGACATGAAATCTGCAAATACAACATTGAATAACTGGCTAGGTAGCAGAAGAGCAGAAAAGGATACGTGCATTAGAATAGGTCACAAACCAAAAATAACCCAGGGCCTGAAGTTATTCAAAAGAGGATGAATTTGAATCTAGGTTATTTTAATAAAGTGCTGAGTGTGAAAAACAGGAGGTCATTATCTTGCTCTAGAGGGTGGGAGGAGAGATGTGACTATCCAACACTGGATATTAGTCTTTCTGAACTCTCAAATGGAACAACAAAAATATAAGGTGACTCCTGAAGAAGAACTGAAAAAAGGAGAATTTTAATTTTGGAAAGGCAGGCTGAGGGTGGACAACATCACACAAATTTTCCCACATGCAGAAGATTTTTCTAGRAATAGATGATCACTACTCTCCCTACTGAAAAGAACAAGAAACTTGCCCAATTTCAGCAGAGATTAATTAAAATCTGCCATTGCTGGAAAGGTGAAACCCCAGATTAGGATAACAGAAGAGACAGGGCATCTCCTTCACTGGCTAGTGAAACATCTKGATTATCTCAAGTGGGATGTCACAYCAAATGTAATACATTGTACTCTTGGTATGGCTGAAATCTTCTGCATCCCTGCATTTTTTTCTTTCAAATAGTACACTAATTTACACTGGTCTCACAGACAAAATCTTTGTCACAGAAGAAAGAATTACAGCCCTGACTCTACCTGAGGATCAGGTAGAAGGATCCAGCTGAAGGACTGAGTGACATGAGAGGGACTGTAATCAGTCATRCCCAGTCACTCCAAATCACTGCCCCTTCCTATGTTATCTGATGAACAACAAAAATGTAATTCACACAAATGAATTAACCTATAACTGTATTTTATAAATATGATCACTCCCATGTTATTTACAGGATACACAGACGTGCAAACTGGCTGAAGGTTAGCCACATTTGCAACGAACTCATTACCAATGTAAATTTATTTAAAAGACTTGCATTCTACTTATAGCAGCAATGAATTTAGCCTAGGAAATATGAACTAAAAAATCACAGTTATGTATAGAGAAGTCACCTCTTGCATAAAGCGTCTCTTCTTCACGCTGGATAAGGCATCCTGCTGGCCTCCTGACCCATCACAGCCAAGCGAGSTCTGTTTCCGTTTGTTGGAATCTAGTAGGCAAGTCACTGCACCATCCAGTGAGTGTTTCTCTGCTGATCTGGAAGTTACTGAGCAGTCTAGAGCTTCATCTTCATTTTCTGATTCTACTTTCACATTTTTTTTAAGAACTTTGATTGGAAAAAGAGAAGGTTTAGAAAGATAAAGCAGCCTCTCCAGAAAACCATGACATACTTACTACAATGTTCTGTGGTTTGTTTTTATGAAAACGTGTTTTGAAAAGCATCATTATTTTTTATTACTTCTATGGTAAGTGTATGCTGAGACCATTTCAAAGTCAAAGCATTCAATTTTCCAATAAACGACCGTTTCTTCACCAAAGAAGAATCTAAAGTATAAACAAATAATGTTACAGAAGGAAGATTTTTTTTGGAGGGGAGGACGGATGTAGAGCAGAAATAATAATAACTAACAAAGATAGTGCTGCATTTTAGATAACTTTTATAAAAACATTAATCTAATTTGTCTTGATCCAACTACATTCTTTATCAGGTGACAATGGCTTTAAATCARCAAGTATTTTTGCCTGATCAAAACTTACATAAAGTATAATATTTTACCTTCATCATCATCAGTGATTTCAGCTGAATTCATCTTCTATCTCACTAAAGAACAAAACAAAAATACAAAAATAAATATTAGCATCTTCTGGAATCTGGAAATATCTGTATCTCCTCTTGCAATTACTTTTCATCTAGAGGCATTATAAGTTAACAGCTCACAGGTAATTTCCAGTCCTTCCAGTCTCTATGTTTGTAATAACTAGTTATTTCCAGTAAACTTCATGGCCATCTATAGACCTGTCAACATGCAAACTATGTTGTCAATAACACACAGCAAGGAGGAAGATATTTAAAAGTCTATGAATTTTTCTAGAGAAAAGTGGAAGTCATTTTAACCTTTTCTGTGAAGTGTCTTGGCAGTATATAAATGGAAGTTAACAGTATTAAACTCTTCATCCTGTACAAAATCACTATTATTAGTCCACTGTCTTCATATTGTCCTTGTGGATGACACAAAGCCATCAGAGAAAGAAAATTCATCATAAGTTGTAACCTACATGCTGGAGTAAGTTTTTATTTTAAAATCTTTGATATTTGGATATGGATTGCATCAATTCAAGCAGAAGAATGCACATAGATCTACAGTAAGTCCTTTTTCTTTGTCAACCTCTAAATAACGTGGTTTCTGTAGGGAAACWCAAATACATGTATTATGCTAGCATGATTTTAGTGTTATTTCACATGAAAAACTCAGCTGTATTTCTGTTTACTTGAAAACTAATTTTGCAACTCACTTTGCAACAAACATCAATCTCTGGACATGTTTCTAAAACATATTCTACATCTTTGGAGATCTACAAAGCAAACAACTTAATCAGATATCACTGACCCTTACAGGGCACGCAGCTGCAAACTGACACTCTCAACTGGTAAGCGGGTGACTGGCAAACTGTCACGCTCTGCTCATGCTCCTCTACACAGAGTGTTATGTTTACCTGGCCCCAGAATATTATTGCTTTACAAGTGCAAGTCAATAAAACCAGTCAATAAAAACGGTACGTACAGCCCAGGAAAAAAGAGATGAGGAGAGAAAGTGAATCTGTTATGGAGGAAAACCAGTCTGTACCTCTCTCCTGAAAAATGCTGAATAATATATTTTTTTATCTTAAAATATTGTTTAAAACCCCATGAACACTTGAATGCTGTGATATGAATTTCAATTTGTAGGCAATTTGATGGCTGTAATGGCAACTAYGAAGTTCCATTCTGGATTAGATTTTGTATGATTGCACTACAATGCTACAATGGGTGGCACCCAAACAAAAGATGCACAGATTTATAAAATCAGCTTATACTGGGCCACCCTTGGAGCCAAAATACTCTTTGATGTGCTGATCTTCCACATGGCCCCTATAATACAGCCTTGTAAAGGGCATCCTCAAGGGGATAACATGAGATTGTCTTCATCATCAYGTATAAAAATAAGTCTCTCTCAGTTGCACATAGAGCTACTACAAAACCCTCAGATACCTACTCCTTTTACCCACCATAGCTCCCTATTTCAGGATTTGCATTTATAAACYGATCCATATATAAATTATGCCAGCTAAACACTACTATAATCATGTCACTTAACTTTTGCAAGTCTCTCTCTAGAGACATAACAGTGTGAAACYAAGTGCCCTGCACCAACTTCAAATCCACTTGATAAACACTGGTATGGGTTAATTATGGTCTTACTAACTCAACAGTATTTATGAATTTAGATGAAGTCATTACAGCTCTTCATGAAAAATCCTACAACAGTGTACTTCTTACAGCACTATCAAAAAGCTCTGCTGGACTTTAAGAAAATCCCCCAGTACTAACTGTTCATAGTTTGACCTGATATCCTGCATACATTGATAGTCACTGATCTTTCTCACACTACTGCATGCTGCACTAGGCTTGGTTGTGAGGGCTGTGGTACAAGACGAACATGTGCCAGTGCTCAAGGAGTATGACACATGTTTTTGTGATGGGCTGAGGTGACAGCAAGCAAATCCATCAATATTGCTACARAATATTCTAAAATGCAAATCAAAATGATTTTTCAGATAATCCCAGACAGCTGTAAAAAAATGTTAAAACTCTATCGAAACAGTAAAAAATGTTAAACACAGAATCAGAAGACTGAAAGGTGGCAGTGGATGGAGCACAAAATATTTAGAAGGGGACATATGGAATTATATTTTCTTTCCTAACTCTGCTGTTTTTACTATTCAAATAGGAAGAATGATTTAGAGAATTCCTGTCACAGAATAAAATCAAGCTGAAAGGTGAAGATAAATGAGGATCTGAAGAGCCACTCTTTAACACKAGAAAAAAAAGTGAAAACTGAAGCTAAGCAGCAGTTAACTTTCTGAAGGAAATAACCTCAGGAAGACCAAAGCTACCCTGAATTCAGGTCAAATAACATTAAGTCAAAACATTGTTTCACAAATTTGAAATAGTGTTATTACTTTTGATGTTTTTATTTGAAAATTGCCAGAATACAATTAAAAGTGAATAGTCAAAACCAGTGTCAGAACCAATGAGGCCTAGAMAGGCTGTGTACCATACCACAACTCTCTAGTGCCAAAAAACAAAAAATGTGAGCTCCAGCTTTTTTGATTTTTGGGAGCCCTAGTAATAATCTCTTTCCTTATCTAGTTTCCTGTCTTCTGTGTGAGATTCGTAAGAACTCTGGTATTATGAGAAAATGAAGTACATATAACATGTAACAGCTTCTGTTAGGAGACAGGATTCAATAGTTCCTTTGATTTCCTGCCTCACAGCCCCATCTGCTCCCTCGGTCAAGCATGGATGCCCACCTTAACCTTCCATCTTGGTTATCAGTCAGAAAACAACRCACTTCTTTTTTTTCCTTGTAATTCATAGAGGTAAAAGCGCCAAGMTCAGGAGTATGCAAAAGGTTTGGGATGGAAAGGAAGTATCAAAATCTCTCCTCATGCCAGCAAGCCACTGGTTTGGTTCAACCATGTAATGATACCTCACTTATTCCACCATCTTGCTTCAAATTTGGGTCCACAAGTGACTACCAAGCAAACAAAGAGACACCAACAGAGCAATTGCATCATCGCTTCCATAGGMAATTAGGATTTATGGAAAGGGAAAAAGTCTGTATCTGTTCCTGAGCATGCCCATACATGTATGCCTACATATGTAAGGTTAACATTAATTTTGTTGTTTGTTTCAAGTCCACTAAAGGCAAAAATCTCATATTCTTTAACATACTGATTGCTCTGCATCAGTACTTACGAATGATAATTATTTCCTTTTTAAAAGAGGTAGCAGTGTCAAAGTCTGTTTTGAGGCAGCATTCTGGCCCAGATTGTGAGAATAAGCAAAGCTGGAGTAGAAAAATATCTAACAGATCTTGGGGCAAAATACTGCAAAAAGCAATTGAGTAAGAAATCCATACAGTAAAGCAAACACAAGGAACAGTTGTTCCTTGTCAACTTGAGTATACATAACATATTTCAATCTTATATGTATTTTTTTCAGAACGTAAGATAAATAYACTTATCTTTCTCAGCCTAATAATTACTCGATGCTATCTAGAGGACAGCTGTTAGCAAGTTCTAGGAAAGAGTGAACACTGCTGAAGTTGGGAGCCCACRCCTGCAACTGAGTGGCAGAGCAACCAGCCTTGGCAGCTTTGTCTTGCTGGGACACAGACAGATGCTGCATGCTCTTTTCTGGTGAATCCTCTGGAAAAAGGATTCCAAAATACACCAAACACCTACACATCCAGCAGCTACGTCAACAGCTAGATCCAAGGGAGCAGGGAAAGAAGGGGGGCTCTGACCTTGGCTGTCACTATTGGCCTAATTCCCTTCCCACAGATCCCGCTCTCCCTTCTCATCAGACCAGGCAATGAACAAGATAGTTCATTGAAGGGACTTAACACTCCCTACTTCCATTACTCCTGCTTAGACATCTGCCTCTATCATACAAATGTACCAAATCATGACACTTAACTGCACTGTTGTATCATTTTGGTAATGACATTCCACGTTGAAACGAGTTAACAGGGAAACTCAATACATAGCACAGTGCTGGGAGTTCCAAAGCATAGAACACCTTAAAAAAAAAGTTTTGGAATGTTTCTCTATGCATTTAGTGTTAACTATACCCCCCAATGCTGCTTTAGCACCTACAAAAAAAATGCAATCCATTTATCAAAAATGCACCTAACCAAAATATGCACTGAAGCCTTAAGGATTTAAAGCATTGGGGTACAAAAAATTTTGTGAATAAGGGAGCAAATTGCAACTCATACTTGAAATGTATTTCAGTCTCATATCATCCAGTATAATACATATCACTACTTGAAAGTAGCATAAATATGTATCTAGTTATTGATTCATAAAATGAAACCGAATCCTAACTGACTGCTAAGTTAAATCTTCCCATAATGTGTTTTCTCCTCCTCCTATTTGCCACCTAAGATTAGTCATGTGTTGACCTTGGAGGATGCTTTCCTGGCATCTTCTATGATTTTGGCCATTTGTTGGAGGTTAGGATTTTTCTTTTTGTTTTCCTTCTCTTCGGAAATTTTGTCCTCTCTGTTGCTAAGATACAATAATGACCGGTACTCAAGMCAAAAGAACGAACCCAGCTCCAGGGAAAGGGTGCAGTTGGCTACTTCCTTATCTGGGGGGTTACTCTTGGAGAGGAAGAGACACCGTGAGACTTGGGCTAGCAAAGAAGGGGCTGGGTGTAACTCCTAGGTCTCTCAGCACTGAAGGGGAGACTGGCTGCAGTCACTGTGGGAAAAATCCAGCATCACTGACGTCCCATCTCCTACTTTTCTTCTCCCACTGCGAGTGAGGCTTTGCTTGTAGGAGTGGCCATTGAACTGAGACCTTATTAACAGTCTACATCATTGGAAAGCACTGTCACCATCTACTCAGGTGCCGCAAGGGAACACCTGGTACCCTGAGCCCGTTCCCTTCTGAGGGAGTCTCTCCCGGCTAGGGAGTCTCTCCCAGTTAGGGAGTCTCTCCCGGCTAGGGAGTCTCTCCCGGTTAGGGAGTCTCTCCCGGTTAGGGAGTCCGGCTGCCGCCACTGCTCCGGGTTTTTGCTACACTGTAAACACACCACAGCTCCTGCTAAGGCTGCAGAGGTTCTGGTACATTTTGTTTTCCACTCCCGGGGTGTGCCTGCCTTTGCCGTTCCAGCGGCCGCTCCGAGGTTCCGCCATCACCGCGTGAGGGAGACGCGGCCGCACCCGCGGCACAGCGCCCCCTGGCGGGCGGGGGAACCCTCGCAGCCGGAGCCCCCGCGCCCCCTGGCGGCCGTGACCGGAACTGCAGCAGAGGGAGCGCGGGGACAGCCCAGGGCCGGCGGGAACGGGGTGTCGGGTTTGGTGGTTGGTGCTGCCCTTGTTGGTGTTTGTTTGTTTGCCTTGTTATTAATACTASTAAAGAACTGTTATTCATATTCCCATATCTTTGCCTGAAAGTTCCATAAATTTCAAAGTTACAATAACTCGGAGGTAGGGGRTCACAATCTCCATTCCAAGGGTGGTTCCTGCCTTTCTTGGCAGACAGCTTACTTTTAAAGTAAGACATCGCTGTAAAAGCACAATGCAAAGAGAAAAGATCCTGCTGATAATATAAGATGAAGGCACTTCTCTGCCTTAGCAATAATTCTTAAAGAAAGCCTGACTGATCGCTTTCACATCCTGACTTAAAAAACAAACAAAACAATTCCATCAGAAAAAAATACTGCCGTTCTGCTGTTTGTAACTGAAGAAGTAACTTTTTACTCTTTGAACTCCCATATCTAACCTACTGAGTTCAGATAAGTGAAAAAAATAGTGTGAGAACCAGTAGGAAAGTATAAAATTGTACACATGCTGCATGTGGAAAGCAATTTTGATTTCATCACACGTTAATTGTAATCCTAAAAGAAAATTAATCATCTTAAGTAAGATACATAAAAACAACAATAATACTAATAACAACAACAATAAAAATAATGCTGGTTATGAGTTTTATAGAAGCTTGCTGTTTGTAATTTAAATGCTTGCGTAACATTGTACTGTTCAGTTCACCAACACACGGTGTGTAGAAGTTGCTTCTTGGATGCATATTGTCCCACTATATATTCTAGCTTYTTCATGTAGGTTGGAAAGAATGCCCCTAATTCTTCATTACAGACTATAAGAACGTTATTAAAAACATAGGGGGTTGAGACATTGTGTATTGAGTTTATTCCCTTTAAAGCCTCAYGGTGGTACACTCCTTTACACCATTCTGTAACAGGACTTTATCACAAAATTGCAATGGTATTACACTACATAATTAGAGTGTGGTTTACCCAGAGCCAGTCAAAACCACTGTACATAAATTCATTCTCAGCAAGTGACAATGATTAATCAATTAAATCTCAGCGAACACTCAAGTGTCTGAGGTCCTGCTCCCTGTCTCCGAGTGTCTGCCCATATTTCATATGCAACATGCACTGGGTGAACCACAGAAGGCAGCCAATGCTTCCCATGGGAAGCCCAGAGCCTTGAAAGCTGGTGTGGGAAGGTGGAAGCAGTCCCGTTCCACACAGCAGGTGAGCAGAGGGCTGCCTGGAGCATCTGGCAACAGTGTGGAATTTTGTCCCTCGTGATGTTTTACAAGACTGATTCCTACAGAACAGTTGGAAATAATGAGAGGAAACAACGGTTCTCAATGATTCTCYGGCAATCCCAGAGTCAAAAAGGACTGGAGGCGTGTGCCCTCTGCTCAGGCTGCCCAGGAGCTGCCTCCTGTTCAGGGTGCATGCTGCTTTCCAGGCTGTCTCTTGGAAAGCTCTCCTGCTGGGCTGAGAAGCAAATCTAGAGAACTGCGAGTTCTGGGTTCTGCTTTGGGAGCCAAATAATCTGCATCTTTTATTTCCTAGCTGTGGCAATGGGTTCAATAATTTCAATATTGCAATTATCCTTGGGGTACATTTGATTCCTTCAATTTGTAAAAAAACAATTAATCTCAAATTCAATTCAACTGAATTACACATAAATACCACTCCAAAACTGAGCCGGAAAATGTATTTCTTAGAGGCAGTGTTTGCCTTTTGTTCAGATTTATGGGCCAGTGACTTGACCATAAATTTTATGTAATTTTGACAAGACCTTACAAATTTTGAAGAACTAGAGGGTTCAAGTAGTCTGATACCTGAAACCACCTAAATAAAAAAACCCCAAACGTCAGATTACTTACTTGAAGCTGACCACCCTTCTTAAAGAAACTGAAATAATACAAATGTTGCCTCAATTAGCTAACAAAGTGTAAAATGCATGTAGACAATGCATACTAATAGAAAGCAAATGCTTTCTATTCTATTCGTTTTGAGGTAGTAGGGTGCTGCAGCGTTATTTCTCAATAAAATTTGTTCTTGATAATYTGTACTGACACTTGTAATATTAAGTACCGTAGAAAACAGTCTTCCAACATTACAAATGTGTTCTGACTACAAATGAGTGAATAGCAAGTCCTAAAACTACAAAGAAAAATATTTTAAAGAACCAGCAAATGTTGTTGGAAGCACTCCTCTTTATTGACAATAAAAATCCCTACACTTAACATAGTCTGAAAACCTCTTTTGCTGCCCCACGGAGCTGGACATGAAGCCCCAAGTCTACACTGAAGGTGGTCTGCAACAAGGCGATTTTTTCAGTAGGACTTAGAGGGCATATTCTTAATTTGGGTCTTTCATATTTCATTTTAGTTACATTTGAAGATGCAGTTTAAATAATTTTTTATAAAAATAAAATCACTCTTCTCAGTTTTCTCACAATTTGCCTAAAACTGAAGTTTTCTCAATCCGTACTCTGTACTTTTACCAAACAGCAATTTAATCTTGCAGGGGTCAGCAAAATACTAACCTGGTTTATTTCCAGCAGTAATGCATGAATTTGTCTTCTCTTTAATCATGTGTTTTCCACTGGTCYATTAAAAACATTTTGCTTTCCTCTCTCCCCTCTCACTCTTTTATTTTAAAATACTGTTCCATCTGAACTTTGTGCAGTTTAAAATCTCCTCCAAACTGCATTCAACTTTATTTTTATGCACTAAACTTACCTAACCTATGCCAATACTTAGCAAAGATAAAAATTCAGTTGGTCTAATGCTGAATTTGATGTAGCAGGAGAGAAGAAGAAAATGTATCAGCATACATTRGCAATTATTTGTTTTATGAGATGCAAATAATTCAAGTTGGAAGCAGGGAAAAGATTTTTCTTTTCAGATGCCTCTGCCCCAAGGGTCAGGCATATACYGTGTTTATAGGTGGCAGCGACAAACCCTACTCACACTTCAATCCAAAAAAACTCTGGGACTGCGTCAACGCTATGTGGAAGCCGTCACATGGCTGCTGGCCTGCCGCCGGCTCGCATTCTGCTGGTTCAGAGTTTGTTCCCTTCTATTTACAAAGGGCTGTGTGGACACACCGCAGCAAAAAGTAGGGTAGAGGCAGCGGGCGACCAGGGCAGGGGGAAGCGGGCAGTCATTGGGGCAGGGACATTTAGCGGTGACCTGGGTGTGGGCAGCGGGTGATCGGGGCCGGGGAAGCCGCGGGTGACCKGGGGGGAGATGATGGGGCAGGGGCGGCCCGGTCCCCCGCAGTGCCCTTCACCGGGCCCCTCAGAGCGCGACCCWGCAAGGACCGACACCAATTCCAGCGGAACCAGCCGCCCGCCGCTCCTCCCGCCGTGTATGATAGGACAGGCGAGACCCTGACCCGGCTCCCGCGGGACTCGTGCCCCGCCGAGCCCAGGGGCGGSCCCGCGTTGGGGACAGCCGGTGCCGGTGCCCGGCAGCGCGCGCACGCCCGGGGCTGCCCCGCGCCCACCGAGGGGCGGCGGAGCGACCGCCACGTG
>NW_026623255.1:328975-470273 GCF_030028575.1 Malurus melanocephalus
CCGGGACCCCGCGCCCGCACGTGGGGCCGCCGCCGCTCGGGGACACGGCCCCGCGTGACGGGACCGGGGACGGGGGCCGGCGGGTACCGAGCGTGCTCGCTGCCCGCCGCCGCATGGAAAAGGCGCTCACCCCCCACCGCCCTCCGCGGCCTTTGCGCGGCCGGGCCCGCTCCGCGCGGTCTCGCGTGGACGCGGCGCCCGCGCGCCCCGCAGAGTCAGGCGGCGGGCCGCGCACGTGCGCGCGCGGGGGAGGCGGCGGAGGGGGCGCGTGCCCACGGCAGGTGGCGGTGAGCACGTGGCCGCGCGCGGGCACACGGTCCCGCATCCCCCCCCGCGCGCCTTCCCCACACCCACCCGCCCACTCGCGTCCCGACACCGCCAGCATGCGGGAAAACCGGGGAGATCCGGGTCATCCCCAGCCTGCGCCGGGCTCCGGCCGGGCCGGCGGAGGGACGCCCGGCACTTCCCGAGATCCCGACCGCGGGCGCGCCGGCTGTGGATCCCGTAGATCCGTCCCCACACCGGCGCGCCCGCGGGTCACCCCGGGGCAGCCCCGCGGGCGGAGCGGGGGGGACGCACCGAGGGCTCCTCGCACACATGGGCTGTGACACCCGCACGCAGATCCTGCCCGGCCCGGGAGGCTCCGGCTCCCGGCGCTGCGCGGGGCTGGCGGCACCCGTGGGAGCGCTGCCCGCCCGCCTTTCTGTGACCTTAACGCGGGTTTCTGTGCCTAGTGCCAAGTAGGAAACGCCGGTGTGTGGTGCCGCGTTAGGCTTAAGCCTGTACTTAAAAAAAAAATAAATAAAAAAAGAAAAAGTTACTTTAGTAAGTTGGCTTAATTCAGATCCAKGCTTTTTTCCCACGCTGGTTTAACACAAGATCGCTTCCATGCTCCTCATTTGGGGGGCAGATGGCAGCAGTGATTTATAAAACAGACATCGCATTCTTTTTTAATTAAGTATCCTTGTAGATTTTATCTTCCCTGAAATTGACAGGAGCACATAAGACATTACATTAGCCTGCCAAATCATACGTACCCTTTCGACTAATASCTTGTAGGAAAGCAAACCGTTTCCCAAAGATYAAAAAAAWTTTAAAATATGTGGGAGAGCAAAGTCTGGTTTTGTAACCTATGGTCAGTTATGGCAGTTAYAGTTTTTGGCTATATGTAATATACCTTTGGAACTTGGCAGCTTTGCACGAAATGTTTTACTTGCACAATGAACTCGGCCAGCACTGCCGTTCCTAATAAATAGATTAATTTTGCTGTTAATAAAAGTACGCAGCCAAGTGCTCTAATTATATTGTAATTGCTTTCTTTTTTTTCAGAGTAAAAGAAATTCAGTCTAAAGATGTTTATAAAAGGTGTTTRTTATAAAATAAGTAGCTGAGGGCTGATACTGCCATGAAGGATGATGGAGTCTGTMCAGCATGAATTTAGAAGGCAAGTACACAGCGGGCAAGTGGCAAGTAAATGTAAAGGTAGAACACGTGACTTCTGAGCGGTGCTGTGAATGTAACACATAAATAAATACTTTGTTTGCTATCTCGAATATTTTTCACTAAAAAACCACCAACTCTCCCGCCCCCCCCCAAAAAAAAAAAAAAAACCAACAAAAAACCAACCAAATACAAAAACATATAAGTGGGAAATAACTGGAAAAAAAGCTCAGATAAATCTTCTGCCCCATAAATAGCTCAGCACTTTCCTAGTCACATGCTGTTTCCTCAAAACTGAACAATGCAAATAATGCCTCTTAAAAYAAAAAATCTTCACCATTTCAGATTTTTGGCGCTTTCTTTAGAAGCAGTTCTCTAAAATTTTGTTCTTCCACTTATGTCGCTCTTCTAAATTTAGCATTTGGGACTTTTGGTGTGTTTACAGTGTCATATCCCATGAATAATCCTAAGAGATAATAGTTTGTTGATTTTAACTTCGACTGCTCTTTTTATTACTGCTGTTGATAGACAGCTGTTAAAAGGAGCTCTTAAAAGCGGGAACTACCAGCATTGTAACTTCTCTGATGAATCACTCCGTGGAAGGATGCAGTTTATTAACAGGACAAATGTTCCGCAGTTAGCGCTTCATTCTCTCTTCGGAGATAAAGAACCCTTCCCGCTAACTTTCCTGAGCTTGTTAGCGCTGTGTTGACTGAAGTTTACAGTATGATTTGCCCCCTCCTAGTAAGGATAATAATACCTTTATTCTTAAAGGGTACCGTGTTTTAACACCTGGCCCAGCTGCTAAGTACTGCTGGATCTCAGCTGRATTTTGCTTGAATGCTTTTCTGAGTGGGACTAAGGAAAGGCAACCATAAGGCAAGAGCAAGCCAGTGGAGTCCCAAACTCAGTTTCAGAGCCCTTGAGAAAATACTTGCCAGTTTGAACTCCGCCTCATTTCTGCTCTATAGTGCTGGCCTGAGGCAYTGTAGCTACCAGGGACTCAAGCCCAGGAGGAGACCTGAAGGGCCTCAGCAAAGCATAAAGTAGCACGAGCATATTGTTGCAATAACAGTATTCAATGGGAAGGGAGCGAGCCAAGTTGTCTCCAGGCGATGCAGGTAGCAAGCTTAGATTGGCTTTTCAGMCAGACAAGTCCCATTTTTTTCACCATTTGAACTTGTGCTACACACGTCATTTATTCAAATGTTCATTTCCCCCCACTTTGTGCCTTTGGCTCAAAAGCCACTCTGTGACACTGCGGCAATCTCTGAAAAATTCCAGGTCACCAGGGAGGATACTAGTGGTGCTCTAGCGAGACAACTCTTCAGTGAAAAAATCACCACTGCTCTCGAATACAATGGGCCATTTCTGACTTGACCAAACCGCAATGAGACTTCAGCCATGCCACCAACACAGATGTGCTGAGAGCCCCAGGGGAGCTGAAAGCGCTGTTTGCCCTTGTATGGAGTTCTGTAAGGGTTSACTATGGCAGCTCCCTAGATGTGTACCTGTAGAAACTCTAAGGTGCCAGCCCTCCTGGTCGGCTAGAGATTCCTCTGGGCAGGGGTGAGGAACCAGTGGCCAGCAKGGAGGTGGCAGGGTTGGCAGTGCTTGTCCCTGAGCTGGGAGTCAGAATAGCTCAGTGTGCTGACGCTTGGTACGACGACAAGGAGCAGAAGAAGAATGATCCTAAATTTAGMAGCCTTTTTGCTTCCTGTGCTGCAAACATTTGGGACAAGCAATAATCCAACTCGAAACCTTCAGCAAGGCTTCTTTGGTGTAGATCTTTGCAATAGCCTACAGTGTTCAGTAGGCAGAGATGTGGCATGACATGTCAAAAGCACTTTCAGCAGGAACTAATTTTGGCAGTTTCACAATTCTCTAAGAAGTATTGCTATGGTACCAGTACATCGTCTATCACTTTACTTCACCACATCTTGAAACTAGGCCACCTTGCAGCCAGACACAAGAGTCATGGAGTCYGGAAGGAAAGGAGATGAGAGACAGCGGTGTGTGGAGCCAGTTCCTCGAAATTTACAAAAATTTTATGTTAAGACTCGAATTGGAAAACGACCCCCTGTGCAAAGACAAGCCCATACAGGTAACCAGATTACTTTCTGCTGCTCTTGGGCTGACTTTCAGTGATTCCTGCGTTGCCGGTCACATGTGTGTGCAGCAGGCAGGGGAGGTGCCCCCTCTCGCAAGGCAGCSCAGAGCCAAGCGGCTGTTTTCTGGAATACAGTGCAATTTCGTAACCTGAGTGTGGTTCCAGCCTTTGCTGGAAGGGTGCTTGTCCCTGGRGACAGCCGCATGGATGGAGTCTCATATTTACTGCGGGTTCCTTCGGGCTGGCTCGGGCTCAGCTGGGCTGGATGGAACGGGCAGGATTGCCCTCTAGAGGGATGTCAGGGAGACTGGGCTGGCCCCGCGGGTGTCCGGCTGGACTGGGAACTCCAGCCGTGTGAGCAGTCAGCCACTGACTCACCCAGACCAGGCAGATCCTTAAATTAGGCAGTTTGGAATTCACCTTGAATTATTTAGGTGTGTGTTTGTTATAAATAAACTTCAAAGAGACTGAATGTATTGGAGAGAAAAAGGAAAAAAGAAAACAAACAAACAAAAAAAAAAGTGCAGGTTCCAAAATCTTCTGCCTTGAATTAAAAAGGTCTGAAAGGCACTGTTAAAAAAAAACAGTCCAGCTAACTCATCTGCTTTGCAGTAAAATATGTTCTGCAATTCAATGTTTAAAAAACTAAAATATTTAAWGGCAAATAAGGCAACTTGATAACAAACTGCGTACCTTCATGTTCTCCACTGCCAGTCAGACTGAAAGGACATGTATGGACACGTTGCACAGGAATATTTGGAACCTCTGTTGGCCCACAGGCAACAATACTGWACAAGTAACATGCTGCGGGCAATATCCATACATTGCTGTAACCCAGGCAGAAATGAWCAGTGGCAGACACCTGAACTTTATTTATATTTTTAAATTTCCTATGGCTGCAAGCAGTGTTGGAGGGTTCTGCCAGCAAAATACTACACTAGCTGGGAAACACTGGTTTAGAGTGCCAGTTAATATAATTGCTTTTGTYTTTTCTCAAGAAACAGAATTGTTACATGATACTGTTTTTTAAAAATTTTGCAGCAACATTGCTTCTTGTTTTTAGATACAATGATAGATGCCACTGGAAACTTCAAAATTTGCTGTTTAGCTAAACTTCACAGAAATGGGCAAGAAATATCGTAATTATGTTGCTTGCTGAATCAAGGATATCAAAACAGAGAATATAAATGGCATCTTCGGATTTTAAAAACAAGTTGGTTCAYCTCCAAGCGCATGTGGGTTGGAAATCTTAGGGTTTCGCTCACAGAGAAAAAGTTTCAGAAAAATGAACACTCATTATAAGAAAAYCCTTTTCTAGCCTGAAGTAGCACCAGAGCGTACCAGCAAGACAGCAGATATGTAACACTTGAGTGCCAAAGGAAGAAGAATTTGATATAAAAGCTTAAAATAAAAATCAGATCGAAGCCACAGTGGAAGAGTAGAGCAGAAATGTAAAGGAGCTTCAAGAACAGAGAAACTTAACCCAGTGAGCAACCTAAATTCTCCCTCTGAGCTGCAGCAGTTTACTTAGACATCAGTTGCATCCATAACTGTTCAAAAACTGACAAATCTAAGCAACTTCACTCTTGGAAGCATAAGCCTCTTTCAATCTCTTGGCAATGAAATCGCAGTTCTCTGTACTCTATGTTAGTTCAGCCAAGAACTGYGCCATTGTGCGCTATTTCACAGCTTTGCATTTAAAAGGAAGTAATGCTCACTTAATGCACAGTCATCCTATTATCGACACCATAACTAACTCGGAACGATCAAACATGTATCCCAGAAAGGTCTGTTTGCCAAGGGCTGTTTTACATCCAGAACAGGTAAATACAGCCTGGAAAGTCCTTTCTCTCAAAGACACCCACATCTACCAACGAAGTGCAAATAGCACACTCCCCTTTGTGTGCTTAACACAGTTCCATATCTTACCCATTATATGGAGAAAGAATATTTTGSACCAGTTGCATAGTCTCATACCTCACTAAGATATCTAAGTTCAAATGCTTGCGACAATATTAGAAAAAAAAAAAAACAAACCTGTGAAGCAATATAGAAAACTACGTTCCTTTGACAGCTCAGATGGATGATTTGCATTCTTTTTTTTTGTCTGTAAATGTATTTTTTTTTCTTAAATCAAAGTAGCAATATTCAGATTGTAGGAATCCTCTTTGTTTCAGGTCCTGAAACTGAAACAGCATTTCTAGGTTTTTTGAGTTCCAGCTTCCTCTGTCAAGGCTAACGTGTTATACAGTCCTTTTCACAAAAGAGTCACTGCCTTAGAAGAAGCTAAGAGCACCCTTCTTGGCTTTTACCCTCACTACTGTTGGGGTGCTACTCCTGAACCCTGCTTTTTGGGTGGATAGGAATCTTTCCCTTCTGAATTTGTAATAACATGGATTTCTGGCTCGTGGCTACACAATGCCTTAATCCACTTAGTTACAGCCCACCCAGTATAACCTAGTCATACCCTAGAGCAGTGACTTTGAGAACAGTCATGAATTTAAAAGGTGAATGCATTTTATCCAACAGGAATTTCCCTTTGAAATTGGTGAAAATTCAATCTGGACTGAATTTTTAATAAAATCTGTAGGTGTGGGGACCTCGGTTTACAARAAGAAAAAAACGCACCTGCTTAGTGGTTATTTCTACAACAGAATGTGATTGAAAGCAATTACTTTTCATAAAAGTTTATGCAATAAATTCTAATCATTAGCAATGTGACCACTTTTAGCAGCAGCAGTCTTCTTTAAGAAATACTAAATGTTTAAACCCTGTTTATTTTTCTGCAAAGTTATCTTAGCATATTACAACTAAAAGCTGTGTATATTGCTTCTGGTCTTACAGCATGTGAACAGAGGTAGGGACATTCATAGTTTTTATACTTTGGATATAAAYAAAACCATTTGATTAAAAATAAATCTCACTAAAACAGACATTTTTTCTGTAACGTTCTCCTGCTAAACCCATTTTTATGAAAATAATGATGCAAGCAACTAAGTGTAATTGTAGAAAATTATTGCTWGTGATTTGCATATGAAATACACACCTTTTACAGCCTCTAGAAGCATTGTTCAACGAGCTTATAAATAGTACAGCTGAAATGCTGCAAACAGAAAACAGTTTTCGATGGGCACATGCTATGAATGAAGAAATGTTCAGACACAATGTGCAACTTGGAGAGCTTTCATCAAAACTAGCCAAGAGGGAAAAATGCCTCATTTCCTAACCACGCTGTGTTTCGGATAAGCTGGTCACATAGAAAAAGCATCACACTCCTCTTCAGAGAGTAAAGCTTTTTAAAATAAGTGTTTATATTTTTTCTGGGGGAAGAAAAAAAATGAATGTAATTTATTGGTACCTGGTTTAGATTTTTCTAATTGCTTCTGCATAATATTTGATTTTTATAATTTCACATTTAATAACTGCTAAAATTTGAACCTTGCAATTGAGGCCAGTCATTTGCTGTAGTCACTGAAGGCATTAAAAAGAGTAGTTTTAAGATACTGTTTTTGTTGAAAGCAAAATACTCACTTCTGGGTACAATTTTAAAACTAAAAATTATTAGCATTGTTCTAACAATAAAGCAGAGTATTTTCAGTCTAATATTTGGGGCAAGGGGTGGAGGAAGATGAAGTGGAAGAGGGCAAAGAAGGAAATTTCAAAGTAAGATTTTTTGTAATGTTGCTGCAAAATTGCAATTCTCCTACACATCAAAATATGCCTCAAAATGGAATCTAATATAGAAGTTGCTTAAAAAAGAGATAAATATGAGAACTACTGTTTTAATTTTCAGTGGGACACCTGCCTGCCACTATTAGCCATGAGGAATGTTCTCGTGTGATCCAAACGCTCTTTTCTCCTGCACACCGACTTGCAATTTCACCATGTGAAGTCGGCAGAACACTGCTTTCCAGTTTGGTAGGTAAAACGTCTTGTTGCTCTTTCTCTTTTGGAGAAAAAGGTTGCCTTTCCTCAAGAGAGGCACACTGACAAAAGCATTTTGCAAATAGGCATGAATTAAAGTCAACTTCACGCACTGCAGAGAAGGAATCTCCTACACAGGGGGGAGCCCGAGCATTCTCCGGCTGCTGTCGGGGCTGGGAATGGGGAAGCAACGCCGGGAGCTGCGGGCAGAGTCACGCACAAGTGCAAGGGCACGAAGTGGGGGACAGAGGTGATTGCACGAGGTTTTCGTGTATCGATGACARTTTGTTTGTCACCCTCTTCTCCCCTTCGCAACTCACAGCAAGCTCTGTATTTTATCTTTTTGTTTATTTTAAAGGCATTTGCTGTAAGCATTTTAGCTTAATGACTTTCTCTTAGCTTTAGAAAAAGAGGCTTAGCCTAAAAGAGAAACACGTGAATGCTAATTATGTAAATAATTAATGCATTTTAGTGTTTGATTTCCACAAGGTGAAGAAAAAAAGGATAATTTAATTCAAAGACCATAGAACAGATGACTTCCAGAACTGGAAATACTCTTTCCTTTGAACTGCTTTGAGAGACTGAAAAGCTTTAGTTCTTTATATTTTGGTAAGACACTGTGCAAGTAAAAGACTTTGAAGACTACAAGGAATAAAAAAAAAGTTTGATGCCTCAYTCTTCTGTGAGATTGAAGTAGCTGACAAGAGTAGCGACAGCCAGTGCTCTAACCCAGAAGCCTCTTCCTTGACAAATCTGCAGCACGGCACAGTTGCCTGAGTTAGCCTTTTGTGCTGATGAAAATTCAAATATGGCTCAGAAGAAAAAGCCAGGGGGAGATCTCACCAGCAGGTGTACCCCTGAGAACACTGGKCTGGCATCTCTAGCACCGCTTGGGGCAAGAAGCACTCCCCAGCAGCTCCAGAGAATGCTTCCTTAATGTTTCCATTAAGCCAAAAAGAGCTTTTCAATCTTTTAGCAACTTCTATCGAGTTCAACACTAAATGTGGGCCACATGTGCACCCTTTATAGCCAATAAGGTAAAGCACRTGCAGTGTTACAGGAAGAGAAGCACAGCCAGCTGATCAGGTGTGCCAGGCCATCAARTCCAYGCAGTCTATAATAAACCCAGTAATYRCTTTCYTCCACCAGAGGAAAGGCCCCTCAATTCCTGGATAGTGGATTCATTACCTGATTCTTTTTCTGCAAACTGGAAGCTCCTCACTGGGGTCAAAGGCAGTGTCAGTCCTTCTTTACTGTCTGGGGAACTGCTCAATTGCAGCCAGAGTGGTTAATTCTCCTGCATGGGCTCTTTTTGGCCACCAAATTCCTGGCAATTCCCATACCCCAGCTTCCACATTTGAGGCATCCCACTGCCCCATACTCTCCTCATGGTGATGAAGGCAGAACYCCAGGGTGGCACACAAATGTGCACATGGTACCCTCCCTCCCGAGCAGAGAGCAGCTCCCTTGTTAGCCCAGATGACGGCTGGTATGGAGAAGGAGGAAGACACAGAATCTTTGAATAGTGGAACTGTTGGGACAGTCTCTCCCAAGCAGAGACAAGCCTACAGGGGTGGGTGGCAGAGAGATTCTCTGAATCGCTGGAACAGCGTGGCCAATCCACCCACAGCTGGGGCCTTGGTGTTGGGCCAAGCCACGAGTCCCAGGTGCTGGCTCACCGTGACCGTGTGCTCCACACAAACTTTCACATGGACCACAGGCACTGGGTCTCATCTGGGTCTTTAGATGCCTGGTTGTACTCATGGCTGCTGTAGATMACCTCTGCCACTGCTAGTTCCCTCAGACACTGGATCCTGCTCYCAGTGGTTGTCCACTCTTGCCTCAATAGTTTACAAGAACTTTCTCAAGGGGATATTTCCACTTCACACTCAAGACAAGCTGCCTCCAGAGGCTGTTGATTTTTGCTCTTTTTCCAATCCTTTTGTTGGTGCCCAGACCCTTGAGAGGGATTCCAGCTGCTGGGCTTCCTTGCTGTCTTAATTCCTGGCTCCAGTACCCCAACACTGCAGCAGCCAGCTGATAATTAGCTAACCAGGTTGATGGCTGTAATCTTTGTGTGTATCTTGCTGCTTACTCAGGGATAAGGAGTTGATGAYTTCTGGCTTGTTCATGATTTCTCTTTCTCTCCTGTTCTTGTGATTGTTCTGCTGCACAGCAGGCTGCCTCTCCCATTTCTCCTCCTGATCCCTCTTGGGAGAAGATTTCYCCCTGACTGAGGGAATTGACTTCTGCCTCCATTGTTTCTTGTTGACAATAAGGGCAACTGATACAGGTGAGAGGTGGGTCTCTGGCTTAGCCATGGTGTTTGTTTGCGTGTCTTCAGACTCAGGGACCATCTCTGCCCTCCATGGGTGCTGAACAGTTCTTGGCAGGCTTAGGCCAGGCCCAGCAAAGTGTGAGAAGTTGTGTCCTTTTAGCACAGCCAAGGCATCCTTTTCTCCAGTGTCCTCTCACTTCATCAGGATCCTGCACTTGTCTGGGATCAGGTCCCACACCATCAGAGGGAAAAGCTGCTAGACACCTTGTCACCCATGACCACATAGCCTCAAGGCAAATCCCTGTGTGATACTCCTAAATACTCAGTTAATCCTAGGAAAAGATGGATACAGATTCTTAAGACACACTGATGTGAACATTCTGATTACCCAGGAGTGTTCAAAATACTGAAGAGTCATTGTAACAAGGTGGAAAGCAACTATCCTGCAGGAGGTGAAGGGGAAGGTGCTGTTTCCTCCACAAACTGTCTCTCAGAGGAAAAGAGAGAAAAGGTGTAATTGTTAATTATCTCCACGAGATGGTTCCCAGAGTACTGGGACAGCAGGAACGCAGAGCCAAATACCAGATTAGGCTCAGGGCCAGTGCTTTCATCATAGTTCTTCAGGGGAAAACACAACCAAGTGCTACACAGCACAGCAAACTGCAGAAGACTAACCCAGCCTTCAGAAAGCTCTCAAATTGCCATGCTCGCTCATGAGCATGACACAGAGTGGGCAAGGGAACAAATAAACCTGCATGGAGAGTGAATAAGTCAACATCACAACCAGCAATAGCTAAACAGGTGTAAGAGATTCCCTCTAGCACTCTYTGGTTAAACATTTTATAATCTTGAGCCCTACACGGCTCATCCTGGGTACCAAAAAGAATTGTCTTTGATGGCAGCTGAGCACCTCAGAGCTGCTCACTCACTGTCCCCCACAGGGGGATGCACTGGAGGTTTTTAGCTCTCTGTAGTCACARGATGGATACAGTCCCTCACAGAGGTATTTTCTGGGGTAAGATGAAGCACATGTGGAGTTAGAYATGTCCAGCCAAGTTCAATGTGGTRCATCCCACCCTCAGTGCYCAGCACAGASGRACAGGGAGCAGCATTCCTCTCTGTCCAGCTGAGGCAGTGTGAGGCCACAGGCAGGCAAACAAGGGGGGTTTGTATTTSGCATGACTTGGTCCTTTATTAAAAATAAATGCAAAATCRTTCAAAGTGTTTACAAGCAGGTGAGGGGGATCTGAGGAGTATAAAGATAGTCTGCTAAAAGTGACTTATGATTAAAARCCTATTTCCYCTTGGTWTTTGCTGRTGYTTCAGCTCAGTGAGCATGAGTGGGGGTAAGGAGTCTCAGACCAGAAGAGAAAGAGCTTTGAASTACTTTTGAAAGAGTATTGAACTACTTCTGTAACTGGAACGTTTGAAGCTACAATCCTAAGGGTCAAAAATATTGTGGAAAACTGAAATTAATGCCACTAATAAAAGAAACAATTTTAGTACAATAGTCAAAAATTCAGAACCATTAACAGATAGGGAAGTGTCTCCAAACTCTAGAGCAGGGCAACAGCGAGAAAATTTGTGGATTGAGTTAAGAACAGTTTAATAGATAAAAGGAGAAAAAAAACCAAAAACAAGACAATGAAAAACAAGCAAWGAAAAAGCAATCACTACCAGTCGACTGATGCCCAGACAGTCCCCAAGCAACAAACCCCTGCAACATCCCCATCCCCATCCCCACTTCTTACTGCTGAGTGGGATCTTGTCAGCACAGACTATCCCTGAGCTCAGCTGTCCCAGCTGTGCCCCCTTCTGCCCCTCGCCCACAACCAACCCCTCGCTGGGTGTCAGAGTGAGGAGCAGAGAAAGCCTTGGCACTGTGCAAACACTGCTGGGCACAGCAGGTGAGCGACGCTGTTTTAGTTACACATCCAAAACATGGGATTCTGTAGGATACTAAGCAGACAATGAACTCCATCACAAGTATGATGCAGTAGATCAGGATAACTTTTTTTTTATTTTAGTTTGGTTTAAAAAGCAGCTGGGACCGTGTCCTGTRTTTTGTGCATCTGTGGAATGGTGCAGCAATTCCATACTGGTGATAAGTTCAGAGGAGCAGCCAACAGGAATGTCTGGTTGAGTAGCTGGGTGACTGAAGTAAATGGTGCGAATGCCTTCCTCAGACCACAGGCCTTCTCTCCCTGACCTGCTTTAGAGGTGGGTGGGGAAAAGGAACCAAGGACACAAAAACAAGACCAGAACAGCCCTAAGGTTACACATTGCTCATAAGCTGTATTRGTACAAAGCAATGACTAATTCACCCAGAGTGTGACAGACTGGTACAATACTTTGCTTGTAGTTTACCTGGAGGAAACAAGACAACAAAAATCTCTGAAGAATTACAATTACAGGCAAATACCTTAAAYATAAGATTACTTGATAATATTGATAAGGGACAATTCATATTGTTTGTCCTTGAGTAATTCAACCTTAATTTAAGAAAAAAAAATAAACAATCAGAACATTCTGGTGATAAAAATACAAAAAAAGGTAATGAATTTTTGATGGTTCCACTTTATTGGTAACAAGTACAAACAAAAACTTGTACTTATGTCAAAAAATAAATGAGGTGCACACCGTTTTGYATCATGTTTGATATTTCTTTCACACAACTGAGGTGAGGTGACTCAGAACATCTCCAGCAACCCAACCTTTTTGCAGCTCTAAATCATTATAAACCAATTAACATAGATGTAAGACAAAGAAAAGATGATGAATGGCTCTTACTTTATGTAATATGCAAAACCATGAGCCAAAGAAAGCTGAAATATGACTCTGGTTGAATTTAGGTATTTCTTTCAAGCACATTTTATATTAGGAGAACTTCAGGGAACTTCATGGGTAACTGCCTGGAATAAAGCACGCTTCTCAGTGCTTCTCTTCTGTCTCCAGCCTTCCTGCTGCAACAACAACAGTAACTCAGGAAGAAGTGCCAGAATCTTGGGAAGAGAGAAAATGCCAGGCAAGAGAAAGTGMAAGTAAGGAGGAGTCTGGTGTTGAAACCATTCTCCAGAACAAAGTGAGTCCCGAGTTCTGGATGCTGCTCCTAAACAAAAATAATGACTGAAGGTTGCTTATTATACATAAAATATCATGGAACAATGTGGGCAGAATGTACACAGAATATTATGTACATTACACAGGATGTATTTTCAGTATATTTTTAGAGGATAGAGTTTTTATTTATATTTTGTATTTGGTGGAATGCAACACGCTGATCTATGACAAACAAGCTGTGCAACAGGGAGGGAGTGCAGGGGGAAAAGGAGGGAGGAAAGAATTTAACAGAAATAACTCCACTTAGTGTTTGACTGAGGGATGTAATGAAATCTGTTTGCTGTGCTAGCTGTCTCCAGATTGGGCTGTAATTACACCACAGAAGGAAGAAAGGTAGCTGAGTCTCAATCTAGATCATTTATGTAAACTCAGCCTTCTTGTCAACGGCATTCTCAGATTGCACGCGTGCAAACCACAAAAATCATCTCCTATGAACAAAACAGAGACGGTCGCARATTGCAGGCTTCTGATACACTTTATATGCTGTCTGTAATTGGACTTGAAAATTCAACACACTGAGGTTCAAAACTTCTCCAGTATTTTCTGCATTTCATTCAGTGCGGTGACTACTCACAGAGAAGCATTCCTGCTTTCTTTTTGCCAAAGGCTGATGTCTACCCTTACAAATTAACATTTATTTGGCTTAAATTAACACAAGTGTCACAAACATAGGAAATTATTTTGTGCAAGACTCTGTTGAAACAAGCTGCTGGATATGAGGGAGGGATATTCTCTCCCCCAGAAGAGTTGGAAAAATCTCATTCTTTGACCCAGAGAACATTTTACATAGGCACAGTATAAACTCCAGGCACTCAGTTCCCTTAACAGAGCCAGATTAATATTTGATTAAATATTTTAAAGCTCCTACTTACCATGCTTGACACATTTTCTCAGCAAGTTTCTCAAATACAGAACTCATTAGGCACAGGGTAATTTTACATTTGAAAACATAAAAACAGTGTGAGGAGACATGACTGCGTGCAGAGAGGGATTTTCCCCCATTAATCCCCCGAAGTGCCCTTCCCCTTGGATAAGGGTATGTTAATTCCCAGCTTCGGCAGCTCACTCTCTCTGGGCAGGTTTGAGTGGGTTTCTCGTGACACCTGGATCTTCACGCCCTTCCATCCCTCCCTCCTTCTATCCCTCCCTCTGGCAGGAAAACCACCGGCCTCCGCCCTGGCGCCGTCCCCGCTGGTGCCCAATCAATACCGACTTATTTCCTGTCCATTTGCTGAGGTCACGGAAACGGGACTCATTAATTATTTCTACCGGTGCAGCCTCAAGTGYGCTTCTGGCACGACAAGCGAAAACCGTCTGTGACCTTTCTTCTTTCCTCTCCCCAATTTTGCTGGTGGCGGCGGCAGCGAGCGCGCGTTCCTCTGCCGGGATGGGATGAGGTGATCAGAGGTGTGAGGCAGCATCGGTGTCCCCGCCGGGTCGCTTCCACCTGTGGAGGGAGAGATGCTCCTCCTGGAGCAGCAGCTCAGGGAAACCTGCTCATGGCGTAGACGATGTTGGCCAAGGCGTCCCTGGCCTCCGAGGGAGGGAAACGCTCCAGGGCTGTCAGCGCTCTGTTTCCGTGGCAGCGGCAGAGGTCGATGGCAGAAGTCACACCTTTGCCAGCCTTGATCGCTTCCWGCAGCTGTTGGAAAACAGGCACATCGGGATGTCAGCAGTGCACAATTCTCTCTGGGAGCACAGGGCTTCCACCGCTTCTTCCCAAAGTAAAGGCAAAATTGAAACCATCAGACAAAGCCCTTAAATCCACTCAGCTGCTGTATTTAGCACCCCACTGCAGCGAAACTGTGTGTAATTTAAACTACACCACCCATTACCTCATCATCTGAAAGATGTGCTCCCCAAAGGGCACACTTATATTAAAAAAAAAAAATAAAAAAATCTGGGCATTTCATAGCTCAGCCACTCCCTGAGAGCTTTTGTGCAGAACTGGAAAACCAGCCATTCCCTCGCACTCTTGTTTTCTGCAGTGAAAACCGTCAATTTATGAACACCCATTCCATCCCCTGCTTTTGGAAAACAGCATAGGTCAACACAAGTGGAACGACTGTATTTTGTAATAGAAGTTACTATTTATAAACCATGTGATTATATTGGTCACAGTGGACAAAGGCAAATTTTGTCAGTAAAATGTGGTAAAATATCATATTGAACTTATGAAAACTCCATCTTATCAGTAAGGCTATGGAATTTTACAAAGGTTCAGTGATAAACCATATGAAAAAGAAAGTATTTTCATGGAATAACTGACATTTTATGGCAAGTTGCTAGAAAGATTTGGCACCTAAAAATCTTGGGGAAATGAGGGCTTAAATTTCCTATAATACTAACGAAATTGACAAAAACCCCCATGTTCTTTTCCCCATACCTGAACTTAGGAGAAGCTCTAAATTGCTCTTATTAAGGGCCTTTTTTTTTTTTTCTTGAACAGCATCATGAGACCGTCATGAAACACTATTACATTTTCTACTTTAAAATACAGGTATTCCCAGACCAACTCCAGCCTGATGCCTCATGCCAGAGCCTGGGAATAAAGGCCAGGTGGATCTTTGGGATTTGCTTATTCCTAACGCACTACAGCATTTCATGATCTTTAACATGACCCACCTGGCTTTCACAATGGTCTTACATCACTGTAGCAGCTTTTTTAAAAAAACTACTTTTCTTGGATACAGGTACCTACAGATACAGTAACAGACTATACAGGGTTTTCTAAGTCATGTTTTCCATCAATACACAGCTCAGTGCCTGAATTCTTTTAAAAATACATCAGTATGACCTTCCTTACTTAGTTTAAATAGTGTATATATATATATATAACTTAGATATGACCAAATTGTAAGTCACCACTTTCTATACATACTTGCATTCATACAGAATGAATGATGCCTCTTATCTGAAACTAAAAGTGGATTTATTATCTGTATTTAAAGATTAAATTAGCTGAAAGCATATTACAGCACTTGAGTGTTCAAGTCCCAGTTCATAAAAATTTTATTCTYCTCTTCAGCTGGAATCTTCCTGCASTCTGTGCTGGAAAGGAACTTGCCCGAAGGCATAAATGCATCACATAGCTAATTCAACATGTCTCCTAATGAGTGGGAATCAGCCACATTTCCAGGGCTCAGCAGCAAAGGTGAGCATAGGTGAGATGAGCTGCTCTAGCAGCATGCAAAGGTGTCCTTTCCCCCTTCTTTAAGGCACAACCCTGCGAGACAGTGGAACCCACACACCCTGAAGCAAACTGCTGATTTGCTAAAGCTTATTAAGAAGGATTAGCATACCTTCTAATACTCATGGAAGTGTATGTTGGGATGTAAAYAGGAAAGAAAATAGCTCCTAGAAAGTCTTCAAATTGGTCAAAAGCCAGAGGAGCTTAGCTTAGGCATTTTTATAGTCACATATATGTACCATGACTTAGTTGAAAGAGCAGAGTCTGGAAAGGGGGAGAAYCCTAACACAAGGACACAATCCATTTACACGCTTGTCTTGTGTAAGCCCTCAGACACACACACTGCTTTGAAGCCAATACAATCGCAAAGCTCGTGTCAGACTATAGGCAGAGAAATCACTACACAAAAATCAGACTAATCCGCTGTCGAATGTTTCCCAGCAAAGTTCAAGGAATGTCAAAATGGAAAATACCTGCTTATATGGCAAGCTCCTTCCCCAGCTTTTCAGTTAGAGATCATCCTGTGTAATGAACAATTTATAGCCCTCAAAAACTTACCTGTTTCATATTCCATTTGCAGAAGCAGCTGGCAACTCGAATAAGCATACACAGAGGCAAACCAGTCTTAGCTAATCAGACTGTATGCTACCTCTATCTCTGCTGAGGTTGTAAAAGGGAAGAAAGAAGTACAAATTTGTCTTTTTGTAGTGGGATAGTTATTAAAGAAATACAGGAGATAACTCCATAAGAAACCAGGCTTCAGTAGCCCTGCTGTATGCAAAAGCGCCCTAATTTAAGACTGCAGCTGCACTCTTGGYTGTATTACAGTTACATTTTCAGACTCTCTYAAATTTTGAGCTTCAATAATTTTATGTAATAAACTTCAYAAACTAAAGATGCAGAAGARAAAAAMMCCCAATACATCCAGTATAGATGTATTATTTTAAAATTTGGATAGAAGCAGCTAATTTTTACAGCAAATGAACAAAAAAAGCTTTTGTTACTTTATAAAYTTTACTTAGGCTGCTTCATTAATATCTTCTAAATATAAGAATCCGCTCTTTTAGTCTCTACTTATATGGCAACATTTTGTGCATATTTCCACTTGTTGGAACAATTTAATCCACACAACCTTCTACAGAATGATATTCAGTAATTAAAACTGAATACAAGTCAAAACACAGATTGCTTAGCTCCACTTTTCTCCAGTTGAACTGCTAGATATGCTGGAATACTGCATTTTTACTTTTAAGCTTTTGTTCAGACCATTGGCATTAAAGCCCTACTTCATTCTAGAAGTGCCAAGACTTTGAAAAAATCACCAACTGGGTTTTGGTTATTTAAATTCAACTTAAAGAATAGTCTTGCAATAGCACAGCCAAGTTTAGGCTCAGATGAGATGTGATCTCCTCCACAACGTATCTGCACTATTTTGCAATCTGTGCCCTTGCAGATACTCAAAATTTAACCGAACAAACCCATACTGGCTCTGCTTTGAGCAAGAGGCTGGACCAGACATCTTCCAGAGGTCCCTTACAACTTCAATTACTGTGTGATGCTGTGAATAGAGTTCAAAGAACCATGTTTCCCTGTCCGTTTGTTTTAAAAAGGCAAAGAGAGGATTTCTCATCCATACCACAGAGGTGAAGGATTTGCCTTTCAGACCAACTGCTCTGGATTGCTGTCGGACAGAACAGCTGGTCTGAGGGCAGTAAGAGGTCAAAGAGGCACGTTAGGAACTGCTGGATTTTGGAGACTGAAGAACTAAAGAAGTCAAAAACTAAGCAGGTGTTCAACTACAAAGTCAACTAATTCCAAATCTTCTCTGCTGAGACATTTTTGCTTCATGAGSCAAAGGAAGAAGACTCCTTTCACAGAGTGCTACCTGTAGGGAGCAACAAATCGGGGGCGGGGTGGGGTGGGAAGATTCACTRAATATATGGTGAATATTTTGGCTATGGTAGACTTTATATGCAATAGGAGAAAGAGAGCACTGAAATTCCTAATATTCTTTTAAACAGTCCAACTTAGGATTAATTATTTCAGTGGCAAAATATCAAAAGTAACTTCAGATTTTTTGATGCTATTTCAGAAGGATGATCCTAAACCAGATAGTTTGTTATACTGAAATCTTTGAACATCATGCATTCTCTCTGATCCTAAAGTGAGCTAAAACATTCTGTTTCTGAAGTGCACAGTACTTGCTGAAACAAAAAGAAAACCCARAACTTCAAATCTAAATTGATTTGTGGCTGAGTGACTGAATAATGSTCTAAGTGTCTGCAGTGTTCTGCACTGGCTTTTCTAAATTTGTTTTCTCTTTTGTGGGAACAGCATGCTCAATAAGYACTGGTGTTTTAGACTGCTGAAATGTTACCTTAAAGTACCAACATATTTCATAGGTATTAGATCAATTTTGTCAGTTTTTTCCTTTGTTTTCTAAAGAARCAMTTCATAATGTTTCAGSATCCACTCTTGTGGCTGGACATAGRGTTGARCTCTTTCTTCYCAAAAAAWCCTGGACAATAGTTTATTTGCATCACTTCATAACATCATAGGATTTAAATTTATTTTTTTTAAATCGTTGTTGGCTATATGCAGCATGATATGAGAGATGAAATTGGGGCAGTACTTATCCAATATTTTCTTAGAAACTTTTTCTGTACAAAAGGTAAAGAAATGCATCTTCAAAGGGCCCAAACACCCTGCAGAAGCCTCCATTAGTAGAGCAGAATTTATTTTCTTTATTCATCTGWCAAGAAAAAYTTTCTTTTTTTTTTTCTTTTCTTTTTATTTCAAACTGAAGCCCAMACTATATATAGGATGAGACCAAATGTGGAGAGGGTCGTCCCCAACATTAGAGGAAAGACAGCCAGCTTCCAGGGAACACTGCTGTTACACAGCTCTTAGAATATGCTTTGCCAAAAAATTACAAGCCATCCCGAGACACTGATTGATTGTACAAACTCTTGGTTATTTTGGAAGGGACATCRATGCCTTTGCATGTCTTTCACAATGAACTTAACAAGACCCACTAGTGTTTAAATCTAAACAATGGCAGTTGTGAAGACTCTTTACCAAAAAGCATAATTTTCTTAAATCCCACTAAAGCAAATAGTGATTGTTAATTGTCATCTTAGCACAAGCAATCAACTTTGAATTTATGTTAAAACATGTGATGATTATTTGCTTTAATGAAACAAAAGTTATGCTGGATTCTCACCCCAAAGAAGCGGGAAAATACTCACTGATTACAAACAAAAATGCAACTGATTGTTGGTACTGGGTGTACACCTTAATAATTCAGATATTAATTAAAAAATAAAAGAAAATTGCTACATCTGAATGGTTTTGGATGGTTTTGTAATACTACTAACRCATCTAAAAAAACCCATCTTCATTAAATCATTGACTATGTTGTGTTTCCTATTATACATAACAAAAGGAACTAATGGCAGTGGTTGCTCCAAAACAAACAAGACAAATCTTCATGCAAAACCAACATGGGTCATAAACATCTACAAACAACAACCCTCTGTTTTTAACTCTTTGCTACATTTCAGGAGCRAGAGAGTGAACAGTCTGTGGCCTCCAATGCTGTGACACAGCTCAGGATGATTCCTTGGCRTGTAAAGAAAGCCACGGGATGACTGTCACACACATGACAGGGCTGCAGCCCTGCAGCCAGCACTGCACAGGATGGCTGCTCTCACCAGGCAGAGTGCAGTGGTGAAGGGCAGCCCCACCTCTGGCTGGCACAGCTGGATGGCACCGTGCTATTGTCATYTATCAGCCACACGGCAGTGGGATACTGCTGAGAAACCTCCTTACAACCAAATGTGACCTTTCCCATTGTCCTTCTCTCTTTCTTAACACAGGGAAGTCAAGACTTTAGTGCCATGCAGTGCATGAACAGCTGGATCTACCCCATCCTGACTCACGCTCTTCCAGCACTGCACAAACTCAGCTCCCGGTGTTCATGCAGAGCACAATATTTCATATACAAACTAAGAAAGCATGTCACAGCATACTATGCCACACTTCCCATGACAGACTGGATGAAAGGCCTCTATAACAGACAGCAGAGCAAATGGACTGGGCTACAGTAAAAAAAAAAAAAATGCTACAACCTCTTCCATGTGATTTAATTTAACTCTTCTGAGTATTTCATTTAGAAAAGTAACAAATCCTGGCAYAGCATAGTCATTGGCTGCAAAATACAGGATTTATTTCCTTATTTAGTATTAGTTATAATTTTTCTACAGCCTTGGCAGGAAAACAAGAATTATTCCCAGCTTACTAATTTCTGCTACCAGTTGTGCCTTTTTTACACTAATTTAACAAGCTTGTACAATGCTAAGCACCATTAAAGCCTTGACTTTAGCAGAGAGTTTGTAATCAATATTATCAAGTGGTAATGATTAAATTGAAAATTTCAATTTGCTGCTTGAGAATTACACAGTTTATTTTGCATGCAAGGCAGATATAAAATGGATATAAGCTTTTTSATTATAAGAAGTCTGAGATTTTTGCCACATACAAATGAGGGTGACAGGAGGAAAGTTGCTGTTTCTTTCAATGATRTAACTGAAATTTGTCCCTGCCATATATTGGTACTTTCCCTTTTGTTATCCAAGAAACACCACAAAACAGCTGAAACAATTTTTTCATCTCTGGAAGAGACTTTCAAATACCACAATGATGGATCAATAATTTGTCTGGATRCGGTGTGACAGTACAGGAAAAAACAGAGTGAAACACTCTAACACTAAGGTGAGAAAATATATTCAGAAACACAGACCTTACTTCTTCTGTGATACCAAAATCTTTCTGATAAAAAGATTGAGCAAAGTTGGGAGGAAAAAAAACTTAAAAAATTTTGCAGAACCTTATTGACATGACAGTCTCAGACCTAATKAAATTCATAGAAAGAATTTCACTTCTATGTTTGTGTCAGTGACTTCATTAAACTGGCTGATACAATATATTTTTGTATAAGGTATTTTTTGTCAGTGAAAAAAAACCAAGGGTACCCTTTTTGTATAATATGTATCAAAAGAACAATTCAAAATTCTTAAGCAGCTTCAAAATTGAAATGAGACTTTTGCCTTTTAAAGATGCACGTTAAATATGTGGATCTCAATTTCTCCAATTTACCTTCATTTTTTTAATTGAAAATGCATCAAGCAAAGTAAAACTCTTAAGTAGGCTATATAGCTAACACCTTTTGTATACATATATTTATGAATTTAACTAAAGGAACAATATTTCWGTCTCAAGTAAGTAGAACATGGAARTTCATAATAAAAACCAAGAGAAGAAAAATAACGGAAATTTGCAAAAGTGCTACAGCTAGTTTTGGTGATCTTTGCTTTGACAAAATAAAAGAGGAAATACTTTGAAGACTCAAAGAGAAACAAGCCCCCAGATTTGATTAGGAACACTGAAGTAATTGTATCAACTGAGCAGAAAGATGAGAAGGGWCTGTGATGATGAGAAGAAAAGACTGAGCAATGTGCAAAGCACTGACTGTAGTGTTGCAGGAGAAAAGAAAACACAGCAAAGAGAAAAAAAATAAATACTAATTTGTACAGCACAACATGCCCTCTAATTGACTGTGCTGGTCAAGTTATTCTGCTGGGGAGAGCTACAGGTTCCTTAGCATGGATACAACTAATGACCAATTTTACTTTAAACCAACAAACATAGAAAAGACAGACACGATAGCCTAGTTTTTTGAAACTGACTTGTTAAAAAAAAAGAAGGAAAGAAAAGCAAAACAAAGGAAAAAATAGCTGATTGCCATTTGAACTCACAAAAACCACACAGAGTTTTTCAATAACATTAACAAACTCATAGTATCTGTGTTTGTACAAGACATAATAACCCAAAGCTAGCAAAAATATCGTGCTTTCCGGCAGAAGTCAATTGCTTAAAATACAAAACCTGAACGGCTTTCTCTCCTTTACCTTTTATTCAAGTATTAGAAGTTTTTAAATTTCATGTGAAGGATCCAAGATATGAAAGTATTTCAGTCAAAACAAAATATTCTGACATGTTTAATTAAGTAAAACAAATTCAGATGCTTTTCTTTCACCTTTGTCTTTTTTTTTTTTTTAAGTATGGAAATAACATTGTGTGAATCACAAGTTGTAACAATTCAAAGAAGAAAACCCATTCTAGACTTGCAAAATTAAGTAGCCTATCTTAAACGTTCACARGAGTGTCCCCAAGATGCATCTGAAGAACAAATTTAGTGCTCTAATGATGGTTTAGAAGAAAGAAAACTGATACAACTGGAGCTGTTGTAGAGAAAAACCTAAAAGCACTATGATTTTAAATAGCAAAGTAAGGTTGTGATCCTTCTTAGAACATAAGAGGAAGGGCAGAGAGGTTTTTTAATAATCTAAACTGCAATTTTTCTTAATACGGAATAATTATACCAATCTGACCAGTACTTGTGTGCTAGCATTCCGTAGGAGCAACAATCAGAGCTGTAACACTTTTCAGGCTTCACTTCAAGAGGCAATTCACAATCTTGCTTGTGGCTCAGTAATTTATACATTATTTCCACCCATGCTGGAGATAATTGACCAGACTTCATGATCTACTTGAGACTCAGAGTAAGTCAGGCTCCTGATCAGTGAGCTGGGGACACAATGTCATCTTCTCTCTCCACCACAAGCATGCTGTGCTCCAACATGTAACCTTGGGGACCTTTACAAGGTTTATTTAACAAGGGGAACCTTGTCAGCCACCTTCTGCAGCCCTTTAGGAGTTTTGAAGTGTCCCCAGTTACTTCCAGTAGTTAARCTGCTTAGTTCAGGTTTGCCTTTATTATAGAGAAGTAGCAGACACAGTGCTGTAAAGGTGTAACAGACACTGGAATAAACCAAATTACTGTAAAACATGTGTATGTGTATATTTTTTAATAGATGGCATGGAAGTAAGGTGAGATTAAAAWAAAAAGTCAGCAGTGTACTCTACCAATAAAGAGAGACCACTGGATAGGACCTAAGCTGCAAATGGTTCCAGGAAAAAAAGAGACTGCAAAAGCCATCAGAAGCCTGGTTTCAAAATAGAGTTTGGGAAAATAAATGGGAGARATGACAGTAAAAATGATTATTCAACAACTACATTATTAAATTACTATTATTAGATACATTATTAAAATACTATTATTAAATAGCTACATTTCACAGTTACAGTACAGCTGTCTGTGAGTGGCTTTTTAAAATCAAGAAATTACATGAGCTATTCTCCCTTCTTTCACATGCACACACACAACATACAATCTAGCTTTAATAAGGAAGATTCTCTCAACTGTCAGGAACACCCTTGAAAATATTTTTTAAAATGTTAAAAATGAGATATAAATGTAATTTTACCAACCTTCTTATAGTCCATAATATTTCCTTTTCCTTGTGCCTTAAAAAGAAAGAGATTTTATATCAGACACTACATACTACAAATCAGAGTTGCAAGAATAAAGAATGCAATTAAATGAGCTACTACTTTAAACATAACTTACTTTCTTTAGGAATCTGACAGAGAAAACCCTAAAATACAACCAAATGTGTTACTAGCTTATACAACATGGTTCTGTTTCAGATGAGAACTGCAGATACTCARTGTAATTYTTAGGCTTTTTTATYATGACTTCTAGTTAAACATTTGGTGAATCCAAAATGTTTTGGTYTTAAGAAATCTTGCTGTTTGCATTAATTAATCTCTCCCATGAGACTCTGAAATAAACTGTTCYTCCTATCAGCAATAACAGGAATATTTTCAACAATATTTTCTTTAAAGAGAACTCTCTGTATGCCTATACTGACTTGTACAAGGCAACAGTCTAGAGCTCTCAAAATGGGCTGACCCTGTCAGAGCTGTTACACCCAGGTTAGAGGTGCTTTTGACTTAGAATTGGATTTAAGTATCAGCATCACCTTTTGAGTAAGCAACAGATAAATACAATCTGTACCTCCCAATACATTCACAAATAAATAMAAATACATTTTAAATTTCTTCTTGCCCATATGCAGACAAATACATAGWCAAACTTTCTGAATTTTGTCACAGCATGATGTACAAGATGTCTTTCTCACTCAATGGCAGTGCTCTGACAGAACCAGAATATTCCCACTTAACCAACCTAAAAGCCTTTCCCTGAGATCAGATCCAGCTGTGCCATTATCACTTCAAGCAACTTCAGCTCTTCTCTTTTCAGGCACATTGAGGAAAAAAAAAATCACCTGTCTCTTTCCCTCTAACTTCCACAAGGGAAGACCACAAAACTCAGTTCTTCTGGAATGTGTCTCCTGAAAAGAGGTAGATTAGGATCACTACCTCTCCATGTCCTCTGTGGGGACTTCAGAGATCAGCCCAAAGGAGCAGACCAACCAAGAAGAAGAGCTGAAGCCTGCACTGAGGAGGAACACTAYGTGGCAAGCACAGCTTTAAAGAGATGTTGCCAAGCTGGCCCAGACGTGGAAAATTAATTTTTGTAAGGGAGGAAAAATAAAATAGAGAAAAGAACTGACAAGAAACAAAGCAAATTGAACATGAAGGAGAACAATAGATAACAGAACTGATTCCTCTGAAGGAGAAAGGGGACTGATCCACAAAACCTCTTTGCTTCTCTCTTTTAGTCTTCTCAAGAGCCAGCTTTTCTGGAACGCACATTGAAAAAACAGCCTGGTAGCATTTGGGAGTAGCAAAACCACTGCCAATAACTGCTTCCTTATTTGTGTATTCTCAACTTCTTTGATTTGCCAACTTTTATTCACCTGATTGGATATTACAGCTTCTTCAAAATATATCTAGCAATTATATTGTATATGAGAACATACCAGAAACCTGTTCCTTAACAAGTAATTGCCTATATGAAGATTCACACTGCAGCAGAAAACCTGACATTTTTTGAGGAAGATGCTCTTCAGACACGTCTCACAAGAGTGGTGAGCTCAGTGTGCCTCCTCCTGTGCTTATTCTCATTACCAAAAGCAAGAGCATTTTCTCCWGATCTGCTCCTGGTCAAGCATTGAAGTCAAGCATTCAAGTCAATGGCTGTTGTGCTCCTCCAGCAGCAACCTCATCCAATCTGGCTCCTAAGCCTGCTTTACTACAACTGCACAATCGCTCTTTTTCTTTTTTTATCCTCACAGTAGCAGTTTGACTCTCTTTTTCTGACCCTCATCTCAGACACAAAGAGGTTTTTTTTACCTTTTACATCAGACTTGCTCAGTTGGTTAAGCTTCTGACAGGGGCTGAGTGTATATATATGTATAGTGTATGTACAAATATAAATGGATGAAGTACAGTAGTACCAGTAGATAGCAAATTCTTTTGCATAGTACATGTCCCTTGGCACYCCYGCCTGCTTCACAGAGAACTGCTTCATTGTTTCTGTAGTGCCCATTTTTGGTATGAAAATTTAGTAAGCAGACAGACGGCACCCCTGGAGTCCTGCAACCTCCTCTAGATTCTGCAGATGGGAAATTGTTTCTAAGCTTCCACACACTGTGCTGTGGAAATGCCATTATTCTCCAACTGCAATAATCCAAATCCATTTACAGTCAACTCACATATGAGCCTTGTGTTGTGACTGTTGAAATCCAAAATTCCTCATCAGGCTTTATGAACTACCAGTGCCTAATTTCAAAATGACAATAGGTTTGCTTCATTTTAAGATCCCCCAACTCCATACCATGGTAAGGCTGTAGCTTCTGCATATACTTTTCAAAATTTCATGGCTGAGGGACTATGTCTCTTGCTTGCATTATGTGAAGGCAGGTTAGAATGCAGCATCAGGCAGAGGTTTAGACTCCATATCCTGTACCTGATTCCTGCTTTCAAACCAGCAAGGAAAAGAGCCATCAGCAATCAYATCTTGAATAAATATCCTTGCACACAGCCAGCTTCTTAGTGAAGGCACCAGTCTTTCTAACAAACCGTATAACAACAAGTATAAATTTCCAAATGGCCTTCATCACTGTTGTTTAGACAGACAATACATGTCCAACTGATGCAGGAACTTAACAGAATGCTTAATTTTTGCCATTTTGGTGCTTCCCCTCCCCCCTTCCCTTCTTGCTGTGTTCTACAGCTATCTCTTTGTGCTTCAGCAACACCCAGGAAGCTATTTGTGGACCTGAATTCTGCTGTGGTATATGACAGTTATTTACCATATATTTATTTCATTTTTACTGCTTTCCACATGTAAAAACCAGAGGAAAAAACCAGCAGAATAAGAGAATGAAGAATAAGGGCATCAGACAGCTAGATCTCAAAACTATATTGTGGTGGTCAGAAAGCCAAATCCCACAGATCCTTCCTCTTTCTCTGAAAATTACTGCTCCCAGTGTCATGCTGGCAGAAGGAAACGCGTGCCTACTTTTCAACCACTGAGACAGTCCAAGTTCTCTGCTTTGAGCTGCCAGTGAAAGTAGCTTTATGCTAAGACATGGGACTGCACAAGCAACACACAGTAACAGGCATAGGCTCCATGCAAATGAATCTGCTTGTTACACTGACATACAAAAGTCTGACAGAGCTTGAGTGTCAGATYCCTAAATTTCCCCTTGTTTAGTGTGATGAGAGAGATAAGCATTGGAGAGCATAGCTAATTTTTTTGTTAACTTCTAGGTTCTTCTGCAGATTGAAAGTATAGATAGGAAGAGATAAACAAATGGCAAAACCAGGAAATTCTAAACAGCGCTTTAATTTACCTCTCTAATCTGTTTAAGCCATGCTTCCCTTCCAAGGAATTCCTGATGAAGGATTGCAGGAGCAGAATTCAAACTGAAGGCCATGGTGTCGCTAGAACTTTCTTTAACAAAGGGCTGCAGGTCTGAATGTAGCTGAAAAAGAAGAACACAGGTTCAATTCTCAGGAACAGTCTATACCTATCCACCCACTCACCAAATTGAGGTCCATATCCTGATTCTGTATCTACCCACCACTTCCTACTTTGCTGGCACTTTTTCAACTTTGGGGGAGGGATAGAAAGATGTTGAAAGCAGTGGTGGAAAGATGTGATRAAGAAAAGCATGGAGAGGGTCTGCAAAGACACAAATAAAGGACAGCTTGCAGAGCTTGGCAAGCCATGGGACACAGCCAGGTAGGAGACTGTGGAGTGGCAAGAAACAGAAAAAATATAAAGGAGAAAATAATCCATTCTTTGGTGGGAAAAAGATCAGGTTTTAATCTGTGCAGGGTACTACACAGGAAGCAAATGCAGTATGACCCTATTTCTCACAAAGTAAATGCTACCTAGCTAGGAGCTTTCTATGAAAATTACGCAATCCCTAATACACAACCATGTGCCAATGGTGAATATATTAATATTAAAGCATACACAAAATATTAAGGATATAACTGCACTAGAAGTAATTTACTGGTAGAGTTGTACCTAGTAATAGCATATAGTGGCACTTCCGTGGCAGTAAAATTGTGCTTTATAAAACCACTTCCTTCTGCAGGAACAAGAAACTGTGTAAATCAACTCAGCTGAAGCAGATGGAAGGTCTGTCTGCCTGTCTCAAGCTACATCTAACCTTGCAAGTGCAGTACAATAGAAGCAGATCTTTGTTTTCCTCKGGACTAACTCTAGCTGCTGGGTGAAAGTCTTTCAGCAGAGGTCAGAGACCTTCTCCAGGAAATCCTACTGTGTAGAGCTGTAGGTGCTCCTGCCCAGATACAGTGACTTCCCTCCTTATCTTCTAGCTGCCCTCTGTGGAAGTTWCCTCCACAGCAGGTTATTCAGAAGGGATATGCCTCAGCCCATGCTGCTGCAGACAGATGAGCCTCACAGTACAAATYTCTGCATGGAGGCAGCCAAGACCCAACACTGGGGAGTGAAAGGCTGGAGAGCAGCACTGTGGAAAGGGACCAGGGTGTCCTGCTCCRTGGCAAGTTGAACATGGGTCAGCAGTGCCCTGGCAGCCAGGAGGGTCAGCCCTGTCCTGGGGGACATCAGGGACAGCATCGCCAGCTGGACAAGGGAGGGGATTGTCCTGCTCTGCTCTGATCTGGTGTGGCCTCACTTCGAGTGCTGGGGGCAGCTTTGGGTGCCACAATATAAAAAAGGACAGCAAACTATTGGAGTGTGTCCAAAGGAGGGCTATGATGATGCTGAAGGGTCTTGAGGGGAAGCTGGATGAGGAGCAGCCGAGGTCACTTGGTCTGTTCAGCCTGGAGGAGACTGAGGGGAGACCTCACTGCAGTTACAACTTCCTCATGTGGGGAAGAGGAGGGGCAGGCACCGATCTCTTCTCTGGGGTGGCAGCGACAGGACCTGAGGGAATGGCCTGAAGTTGTGCTTGGGAGGTTTAGGCCGGATATCAGGAAAAGGGTCTTCACTCAGAGGGTGGTTGGGCACTGGAACAGGCTTCCCGGGAAAGTGGTCACAGCACCAAGCCTGACAGAGCTCAAGAAGCGTTTGGACAATGCTCTTGGATACTCTCATGGTGTGACTCTCGGGATGGTCCTGTGCAGGGCCAGAAGTTGGACTCGATGATCCTTGTGAGTCCCTTCCAACTCAGCTTATTCTGTGACATGCTTCCTCCTGCAACTCCTGTTAATGGGACAGTGGGTTGAGGAAGAATGAAGGAGCAGAAAAGGTAAAGTTTTAAGCTGCTGCAGGAAGACGTGCTAGAGAGACGTTTAACAGAGCCTTGAATGTAATGAGCTATGTTGCCTGGTGTGTGATTTTGCTCTTCTCATACCAGCAGTTTCTGCAAACATCCTGACACCATCCAGCAGCCAAATCTCTCAGCACTCACCTGCTGGTCAAAGTCTACAGCATAAGTCATGCAGTATATAGCAGAGCTCACAAGCAACACATCTTACAAGCCTTTCTGTATTTAAGCTCCCAGAACAAAAGGAAAAGTGTACCTTATGACTCATAGACATATGCTTCCCATACTGGAATGCCATGTCCTGGATCTCAGCGCTGTGCTTTGCTAGCTCCATTGCAGCCTGGCAGCTCTTTGCCAGCAAGGCACTGTGKGACAGGAAAACTTGCTCCTTCCACCTCGATATGCCAATATCATCTGTGAGACAGTTCTCCTGAAAAGGAAACAAAGGCAAACATGAAAACACCAAAACTGCACATGTGTCAGCCTACAGAAGTTAATAGTGTGGCACAGGTGAGTAATATGTGGTAAATAACAAAAAACCCTGGTGCCATGGTGCCAAATAAATTGTTTTGGAGATGAATAGAGGAAAGTATCAGAATAAATATGCTGGCAGCTTCAAACAAAAACTTTTTTCATTTTCTTCTCCAAAGTACAATGCAAAGTATATAGAGCTGTCAACAAATTCAAYATAAATCTTTTTTAAATGACTGTATCATCTCACTGAACACTGGGGAGCAAAAAMCCCCACCAACCAAAACTCCAAACCCAAAAAATATAACCCCCAGAGTACACCTGCACTTCAGCCAATTACTAAGAACCAACAATCCCAAATGAACTTGAGAAGTCCCTACAATTTCTCCTCTGTAGTCAAGAAGAAAACAAATTATAAAAGATGTTAAAAATCCTTATAGACTGCATTGAAAAAATGAAGAGSTGTGATGGAGGACTTGTACCTCCTCTGCTCTCATATTAAGGATGAGGAATGACTGGAATTGTAAAAAAAAAATAAAGTTGCAATTTAGTAGTGTCAGGGATTAATTTTCTCAGAGGCTGATAGACATCTCAGTGATGCCTCTATTGAACTTTACCTCCTTCACTGTAAGGTCAGAGATGCTCAATCTGTCTCAAAGTCTTTTGTATCCAAAGYATTAATCTGGATTACTTTCCACGGTGCTTTAATTAACACAAATCAAATACTTTCTCCCAAAATCCAAATTCAGCTGCCATTCCTTTGATTCAAAAGGTGTTAATATGCCACTAATTCACTCATGTCTTCAAAGCTAGACATTAATCTGTCTCACATACTGTCATGCCTTTAGGTACACTCTAAGGAGGGGAAAAAAACTCAAATCAGAAAATATCACAGCTGCTTTGTTTAGAAAAAAATATAATCAGTAATGAGAAGCTTCAGAAAAAAATTGAGGGCACAAAGATGTTAAAAATTCTGTAATTTCTCAGTTCAGCTAAATCTGTAACATACAGTAAGCCAAAAGGTATTCTTTAAAAGAGTAATATAAAAACCCTTCTTAYATAACAAATCTTTTTCCTCAAAGAAATGTCAATTAAATTACTTAGAAATGAGCAAGAAGTAATTCTGTGTGACCCTATAGTTTTCTAGCAAGGTATTATCTGTCATGAAATCAGTAACAAATGAAATAGAATCCATCCGTTCAGCTCTAATTTTCCTCCCTTATGGATATCACCCAGAAGTGCTGTGTTACAAGGGAGAGGATAATTTGAGACTAATGGAAAAAGTAGGAGAATTCTGCAATGCCAAGTAACACAGAGCTGTATCAAAATGCCTWTGCTTTCAGACATACTATTAAGTTATACAAGGAAAGTGAAGAACAGAGAAACCACATGTTTGYTATTATGCATATGACAACTTACAAAGTCAAGCCTAAACTTTCCTCTGTTTGAGTATTTTTGTTTTAATATCTTAACTCAGCCCAGAGCATGTGCAAATTCCCATGACTGGCAAAATGTCAAAATGAGCATTTAATTCAAGTAGTTTCCTATATATCAAGTCTCTTTTTTTTCCACTCAGATATAGGTCAATTTATTTTAAATTTAAAATSAGGAGCTGTTGGAAGACGAAACACAATCTTTTCCTTAACAACCAATCTGCTCASTGAAAAAACAGTATTTACTAAAATTCGCTGGATGATACTGAAAATTGGCAGTGAGTTTTATAATCATTTGTTTTACATCCAAATAAGAAAAAAATAACCTAGAAAGGTATCCTRAAACAATTTTGAGGTTAAAGAAATCTTTCAGAAGACCCATAAGTTGAAAATTTTTGATTTCTGGAACCTTTGAGTAGCAAGAGAAATGCAGACATAATCCAATATCAGCTGAAGGAACTGAAGAASCTTAAACAGTCATTGCAACTCAGTGTATACAAAAAAAATGAAATCTATGAGTTGTTACAAAATTAAATTCTTAAACAAGTTTGAATTTTGTTAAGATTGAAAATATGGCAGAAAAAGTTACTGTCTACTACATGAACATTACATAAAAGCTTCAAGCATCAAAAAGAGCATCTAACTTCAAAAACCCACAAGAATTGAACATGTATTTAAAGATATAGCATTGAAATCTTAAAAACACAAGTATTATAAGTGTCTGGGTTACAGACACAAGCCAGCTGTAAAAAGGCATTATGTCTATATGGATGTGCTTTAGCATGAAACTTGCATGCCAGAATTTAGCTGATTTTAATCACAGAACTTCTTATGACCACATACCCCTAAARCCTTTGCTGCTCTAGACAGAGGCAGACACATCCTTTCTTCAGCAAAATTGTCCAACAATGCCATTTTCCCCCAAGCTTAACTCTCAAGCTGCACAGAGCGTCTACCAACCACACAACATTCTTACAAGGGGATGTAGGACCCTAAACATAATTTTAAAAACATCAAGGGAAAATCCAAACTAGTTCTAGATTGCAAAGGCTATAAAATCTGACATCATGACAGCTCTTATTACTTTCACAGAAATTTTCACTACTTTGTAAGCTTTATTTTGTTCTGTCAGGCACAGGTATAGAAATGGACATTAGTTGGCCCAGAAGACTCCTCAGACTTTCACATGAAAACCTCTCTAAGCTCAAATTAGTTCTAGTTTTAGTTGACAGTGCTCAGACATTTGTTTAAATGCCTGTGGAGTGACCTCMTTCACAAGTTCTGTCACCAAGAAATGGGTGCAGATCACAAGCACCCCTGATGCTGTCAGGGTGGCAGGAGTGGTGGATGAAGAGAGGTGAACCCCTCACCATCACTGGAAGAAACCAGCCAACTCCAGACACAGTTTGCATAATGTCAACATGAGAGTACAGAGAAAATATCTAAATCCAGCTCTGACTATCATMATTTCCAACGGGAAATGAAGAACAGCTGAGGGTGCTCCCATTTTACTATCGGCAAGGTCAATTGCTGTGTTAGAAATTATGTATTCAAGATTTCTTTTTTTAATTAAGCTACTTCCATAATTTAAACTGTTAAAAAACAATCAGCTCAGGACACAAAAAACTTAAATTGTGGGACAAAATATGCAACCATAACCATCAGGAAGGGCAGCTCTCCATGAGAGTACCAAGGGTCCCCAGCACAAAAGCAACACTCAAAATAACTCAATTTGATTTATCACACTGACAAAGATTCTTAAATGTGGTTCAGCCGAACACATACTAAAGAAATAGGAACGAAAAATGTGTCCTAAAAGTGCAAAAAACCATTTACAAAATCAAGGAGCAGAAGCCAGAGACTTTAAACTTCAGCTATAGTTTGTAAGGGAGCACTTAATTTATTTCCATACCATAGCAGCTCTTTCTTAACCATCTGCTGTTGTACAAAATGATCCAAATGTCTGAATCACTCAYATCAAACATTAGTTCAGTTCTCAATGGGCAAATAATCCACAGAAACACACAGAAATAATTTTACATTGCATATTCAAGTTTTAAATTWGGTAGTTCAAGAACTTCTATTTTACATAAATAAAATCCAATGCAACTATGAATCACTACCAGCAGCAAGACCCTGCAAAACATCTCACACATGGTTCACATAAGCTTTCAGCAGATGTATTCATGCTTGCTGAACATGACAGGGCATGTTTTATTGGACTATTAATACCCGTCTTCACTGCTTTTGGAGGAATGAGGGTGTCTGCAAATGGGTCAATAAAGCAAGCTACTGACTACTTTTATCCTGACACTAAAAAAAACAACACATGGTTTTAAAAAAACAGTTTGTAAACTTATCATAAAGATAAATATCTCTTCACATCTGTTACTTCTAAATCTCTCTGGAAAAACTTAGTATTTAAAAGAACAAAAGCAATAAATAAATAKCATTGGCCTTCTTTCTAGCTATGCTTTTCTTCCCCTAACACATTTTCCTATTCTTTTCACAGATGCTCTTTACTCAAATTCCCTATTTTATGYTTTTCTTTTGTCTTGCAACAGAAGCATATGTTTAAACAAAGTTCTGACTCTGCTGCCCTGCTAAAAGGTGGTTTACATGACGCAAAATACATTTGATTTACCTCCTATAGTAAAACTTTAAACAAATCCCTTACTTATAAAACAGGCTCATAGCAGTCCAAYTGATGGACATGTACAGTATTCCAAAACACTACTCCTCAAAGCAGGGCCAGGGACCAAACATCAAGGAAGTATTGGTACAGCTCACTGTGTGTAGCCCAGAAAAGAAATTTATTTTCATTAAAAAAMCATACAACAGACTATTTGATGCAATGAATACTTGTTACTAATGCACTTATTTTTTAAACTTGTCTTACATATTAGTTATGCACAACTTGCACACCAAAATTTCCTAACAGCTCTTCTGGCCATCAGTGGAGCGTGTTGGGAACACTCCTGTCTTATATAACAGCCAGTATATAAGTTATATACTTACATACCAGTATATATCCCCATTCTGACACTATAATRAGCTTTACTAATGCACATTATCATCAGCTAGATATTCTGGAGACAAGGAAAAACCRCCAAAATCCAACCAAGTGATTTCCCACCAAAGTCCCTCATGCTTTACGATTACAAGAATATTCTGGAAGGTAAAGCACAAGAATCAAAACACTGAAGTCCCTCTCTTGATTCTGCTGTTTGACCTTGAGCTTCCTTGTATTGCTTGCCTGTGTTCAGTGAACTGACAAGAATATTAAAGTAACCCCCATTAGTATTTGTTAAATGATCTGGTATATTAAAATAGAGGCGGTTTATAAGTATGCCAGTATTCTCTGAGTTAGGGAACATTTTAGAAGCCTTCAGCCTCCTAAAAGTTGCAAAGACACTCAGAGCAATGTTTTTTTTTTCTGTAAAAAATAGATAACATGATCACAATTGAAGGCCAGACAAGACAACTTTCACCTTTGCACTCACTAAGGCAAAATTTTTACTCCAAAATTAGACCTAGATTTAGCAAAGACAGATGAGAAACTGGGAAGAATATCCTTCACTTGCAGAATTTTGGGCTGAGAGGGGATTTAGCACACAAAGCTGCAATGGTTTATCCTATCACCCCTTYCAGCTCCAACCTAAAGTCCAACATACTCACTTAATACTGCTAAGGCAGTGTCTTAAACCACAGCAGCTGTTTTTTACTTTCAATATGAGTGACAARCCTTAACCTTCAGGCTTTGTTGAAGCCTACGTTTTGTAGTTTGAATTATCACTTCAAATAATGATGAAAAGTTAAATATTAGCTTTTTCTTTCCTGGTTTCGCACAGATCTAACGACTTACCTATGCAGAAAAGATGAAGAATGATCAAACAGAATGCACTAAAATGGGACAGCTGTAGGATTGCACGTGGTTGTGCAGAGGGAAAAAAAACCATGGTAATGGAGCTGTCAAATAATTATATCCATTATATGTATWCAGGTGTAAATCAGGTCATTCTTGCTAGGTCAAATGATTCTTTCAACTTTCCTACTGGGTCATCCACATGAAGAAGACTGAATTTTTTTTTTTTTTGTAAGCATGAACTTTAGGTTGCAGAGAAGAAAGGTTAACTTTGCAGAGAAATTTTTGTACTTTTGACAACCATTCAGGAACACATTCAGCAAAGCTCAAAACAAGTGCTAAKTTAGTTTATTTTATGGTAATAAAGAGCTTTAAAACAACTGCATTAAGGACATTTAACATATGAAGTAGTTTTCCTGCCTCAGGGAAAAAAGAAAATCAAAGCAAGAAGATATCCTCCTGCTTTTCCAAATTTAAGACATTCCCAGCAATGAAAATGCCATTACTAACATCCCTATGCCCTATTCTTAAAAAGAAAAGAAGTTTGACATTTGAGATTGAGTTGCAGAGCAGATTAAAGGATTTGTTTTACCACTGGGAAATGTAGTTCACAATTTCATTTCAATCAAATTGCAATTAGGGAAAGAAGGAAGATCCATAAAGGACACAAATAAGACCAACAACTGACCTAATGTATGTGCCAGTTTTTGCTAAAAAGATGTTCAGAACATGAATGGGACACTGCCTCAGCAGAACAGTGTGAGGAGAGAAGCAGGGATATGTCTCAGCACAACATGGAATTAAATTTCTCAGAGACTAAGACAGAAAAAATTAAAGTAGATGCCACACCTTGYTGTAGGCTTCATCAGAAGCCACACATTACCCATTAGAAAAACTAAACTTCTGACAGTGTCATGTAAATGTCTCTATTACGCCACCACACTAAATGTGTTTTGAGTTAACTGTGTTCCCCTTAGGAAGGGTACAGTGTACTTTCAACTCTCCTTAGACAGAAATAGTCACTGAAACAAAATAAGTCTTTGCTATTTGTCATTGGGTCAGGGCAGGGTAAATGTCATGCAGCTGCACATGGTTTATCTCACACTTCCCCTTGCAATCTACACATGTGGAGGGCTTCGGTGGCAACAGAAAACAGAAAAAGAATGAGTAAGAAAGAAAAGATCTGCAATGGCAGGAACCCAATGAGTCCACAAGACTTCTCATTTATACAGGGGCCATGGTTACAATAAAATGCAGTTTCATTGCTGAGATGAACATGCAGAGCTTTACTTCTATGTATGAAAAGGTAGAAAGCAGATGGTATTTTTTAAATATACCTGTGATCTACTTGTATTTAGAAACCTGCTGGAATAAGGAAAACAAAAYTTTAACTATTCTTTGCAAAGTTCTCAAAGATGTCATCTATTTTAACACATAACCCTGAGCACAATATTTAGGAGCACACTAAAGGCTGAAGTCAGCTTATCCAAAGGGTAAAGGCAGCAGGTGCAGAAGCACCGCCAAGATCCCAACATTGCACTCGTGCCACGCTTCCACTCAGGATCCACTCCTGAGAGGTGCCAGGGGACACTCCAAGCATGCCATTCTCTCCATGTATCCCAGGAGCCGTGGGCCCCAGGCAGCTCCTGAGCATGCCATTAGCACTGGAGGCTCTCACTCATCTCGGCAGTGTGATCATTCCCTTCCTAACTGGTTTCAACCAAAATAAGAGGGATACACCTCAGCAAGGCTCATTTTAGTGAGATGTCTTTGCTGCTGCAGAGCAGGAGAGACAGAACGTGTCCAAGGGACAAGCACCTTCCAGAGCACAGCCCCGCTATCCAGTGGCACTCTCCACTTGCCCACTGTKGTTTGGTTGGAGCACAGGCATCAGGGCAGGCATCTACTGCAGCAGCAACCCATGAGAACAGGCTTTACTACAGTATCAATTTTGCTACATACAACAGCACAGCAGTAGTAAAACAGAGCTGCAATTTCAGTATACAACACCTGCTGAACCGTAAGATTCAGTCTCCAAGGCCCTTGAGACAACGCCTCTAGAAGGGGATCTATCTACCCCAGTGGATTACAAGATCGATACTCACAAATATACAGTGCTCATCAGTGCTGAAAACTTGCTATCATAAAACCTGCAGAGGTCATGGCAACTTTAAATTATCGATTTTATTGCATGTRTTAAGATGCAGTCATGGTAAATGAAAAAAACCTCTTTTTGTCTCCAACATGCATGCCTGCTTCAAGAACAGCTTCTAGAAATTTCCTTAAATATTCCAGTAAAGACAAAAATACCTAGATCTAATTGACCAAATTTCACTACAGTTCTTGACAAACAATAACACAGAATATTTGCAATTGCCCTTGACAAGAAACAAGATTATTTGTTGTGAAGTGCTGGCAGTTATTATCTTGATATGCTGATATTATCTTGATGCTGACTTCTGAAATATATGCATCGTGACTTCTGATGGGGAAGAATACAGTRCAACACTCCTAACACTCCAGGACAAAACTCAGAAGAAAGAACATGTTATAARTTTGGGAAGAAGCATTTTGTAAATCTCTTTGGGCTTGGAAACAACATGTTTGACATGAAATATTACTGACATTGACAACATTGTACTAAATACCTCTAACAGAACCTTGATTAGGAACCTCTGGAAGCATTTGGAAAGCCTGTAGTAAGATGTGTCTAGAGCAGGACACATGATAGTATTTTATTAAGCACTCACAAAAATAAAGGAGTTCCTCCTTGAGCATTGCTAGAAACTTTCATCAGAGCTTACAGGTGTCATAATGATGTTACTGCTGAAACCCACTAGGACTAACAACTTTTCCTCCCTCTCCCTYYTTTTAAACAGGTGAGAAAGTCATCATATTTACTGWAGTCACACATTAATATCACCAAATGCCTTGGGTGCATAAATGTAGCAAAATTCTTACCTCAGATGATTTTGAGTTTTCATAATATATACCTTGAACTAAGTCACCAATAGCACTTGAAATGAGTTCCACAACCTGTCAAAGAAAAGAAGAAAAAGCCTTACATCTTCAATTATCACCAAATTGACTAACAAAGCTACTGCCAGATTTCCAGAGAGATAAACCACGAAGAAAGCTAGTTGTGAAAGACTTCAGGATTTACTGAGATATATTCTGTGATATTACTATGTCTCTGCTAAAACCTCTACTGCAGTAACTCTTCTATCAAAGTTTTAAGTTCATATAAATGAAAAACAAGACTTGTTTTTCCTAAAGTGTGAACTATAGAGTGTATTCTCACAAGGACGTTCACAGAACTAATAAATCCCAGTTCATGAATATGAGACAGTACCTCATCTGGGCTTTGTTTTGTTTTGTTTTTTTCCTGCCAAGTAAATACTTCACAATACCTCTCCTTGGGAGCTGTTAAAATTCTAATCTTTGTGGCTAATACAGAAAAGTCAGAATCCATAGAAAGGTAACCTTTCAAACGTGATCATTTGGTATTCGGGTGCCCTGGGAATGCACTGTGGATGTATTTAGTGCATGGCCTGAGGCTCAGCTGTACCACATACACTCAAAGTCTGCAACACGGGAATGTTTAAATCAGATTTATCAATCTGTATTATCTTCAGGGTTCAGACTTTTTATTTTATTCAAGCGAAGCCTAAAAATCTGAACTTGATCCAGAATGTAAAACAAGCAGTCCACGGTCTCCCTGGAACTACTGTACAATTTAAAGTTGTGCACATGAACTGTCTTAATTGGAACAAAATACTCAGATTTATTGTAAAATTAAATGCAGGCATTTTAAATAAGCACACCTTAAGGCTACCTCTTTGGTTGCTCACCAAGTTTTAATTTCTTGAATGTTTAATTTCCTATGCATATGAGTCTATATCTGATTCCACTTTTTGCTTCCTAAAATTCAATGTAGTTTTTATTGAATTAAAAGATTTAGTTTCAATTTTTATCATTCTTGTAACTGAAGACAAGAAGCCAAATGATAAAAACCCTAACRGAAAGATATTCTAACATTTAGGCATGCTTTATTTGATAATAAAAACACATTTGTATGCTAGTTTTTAGTACTAGCAGAAAGGTTGTGTTTTTTTTAAACACTGGTTCATATACATATTCATATACACACAGCAAGCGCTAACTTTAGAAATGGTGCTGATTAAAAGTCATGTTTTTTCTTGCAATGCATATGGGTTAATTTGCAAGACCTACAAAAACAGCCTGAAAAAAAAAAAAAATCACATTGCCCTTTAGGAAACCAGACACTGAAGAAATATTGTAGCAATATGAGCTTTGAAGGAACTGAAAGGACAATGATCCTACAGTGTTACCAGATGTGTTGAGTTATTTAAGTGGGGAACAGAGAAAATGAGGGGCTTTTTCTTTTTTTTTTTTTAAACAACAATCCTCACCCCCTCACTACCCTCCCCGCTCCTTTTTTTTTAAGGTATCAGATAAGCCTTATTCCCAAATCCAGGAGGACTGAGTATCGCCAATAGGTCTATGAAAGTCTGTAACTAAATGCCCAGGATCAGATTGTATTACAGTTTATACAAGCAACATCCCAAGATTCTTCTGATGGCTARGACACATAATACAGATCAATCACTCACTCAAAAATGTTATGGTTTGTGAAATGGTCTGAGCTCAGAGACCTACACTGGTAATACGAAGAGGAATTTACAAAGACACAGAGTCCTACTCTAAATGTCAAAGTGATAGTAWGAACTTTTAACAATGCAGCTGGCTCTGGATAACTAGACCTTTTCCTCTCTTGCCTGAAACTCTAGACTGAGCAGGACCCTGTTTTGGGGTTTCTTTTTTCCCTCTCTCCTCCCTCTTTTTAGTGCAACTCTACTCTCAAAGGCAATTTTAACTGACTCAAAATAAGCTTGGTGAAACATTTGTGAACAATTGYACCTCTTCCTCTTAGAGTTTATAAAACATCTTAAGAGAATTACACATCAGCTATTTAGAAGAATCCTTATTATATTAAATAACATTTAGTGACATATTGAACACTATATTTTAGGGAGAATTTAGTATTAATACTACCTCCTTTCTTTCCAAATATATATGAAAAGAATACTTTTWAGGTAAATGTAATGCTATACAGATCACTACCGGGAATGAAATTCCAGTTTCAAGAGCACAGTGGGATGCTTGCATGAGGCTCTGTTACCTCACCAACTCTAAATCTGATCCATGAAAAGCATCTCCTGCTTAACAACAGTGGCCTGGGGTCCTGAGCGCTGGGGAAAGAAATGAGAAACGAGGAAACCAGGCAATATTCCGCTGCATCCCAAAATGACAGACCAAGAAAAATGATTACAGATTCAGTAGTATTCACAGAATGATACACTGTCTAGCTCTTATGTAGCACTTTTCATCAGAAAATTTGAAAGCAATCAACATCCCCTGTTAAATTTATTCCCTACTGTTTTTATATAAGGGGAGAATGGCAACAGTGAACTGATTTTCTACAAAATCAGCATGCAGCATGCCAGTGTAAGAATAGAAAACAGTATCCAAGTTGTCTTCATTCTCATTGCTGCCTTTCTGCCTGACCAGTGCTGACATTTCTGAGCTGCAAGTCTGAGGAGCAAGAAAATTAGATGAAAAATGAAGTTCTCCCAACTGCTTCTCTTCTCATTTGACAGTAGAGCTCCATTTTAAAAAGGTTCAGAGACAAGGAAAGAGAAGAAAGGAATGCCAGAATTAGTGCTTGAGAACAGCAGCAACTCAAAAGAGACCAAAGGCATATTTCCTGTCTTTCCATTATTTTCCACTCCTCAACGTGTTTTTGAGAAGCCTGGTTCCTCATATGTATTCAAGATGATCAGAAGCAGCATCACATTGAGAGAAAACAAACTTCCACTCTATTTATCATTTTCCACTCTGCATCAGCATCTTCCAAAGTGCTGTTTTCTGCTCCTCCAGTGTCCCCAGGACTGGGTATGGCCCAGGGGATCACCCATTACTTACAGGTGCCAAGTGCACATTCGAGTGATTTCACAGTCTTTAAACATTTCGCAACAGTTCTGCCAGTATTTATTTTTATTTTTTTGTAAGGAGGTATCACTTTGACACTTTTTGTAGGGCTGTGATCTCTTCTGCTTTTAAGAAGTCAACACAAGGGCCATCAGTTTAGGATGAATACAGGGAAAAGAGATGGATTGTTAAAGCTAAAATTTCTCTTACCATCTAGGCAGACTAAGTGTAAAACATGATGTAAGCTCTGGACACAACCATTTGATTGCTCATTCCACAGAAAGGTAGAACACATGCTCTGACCTCTCCAATTCATTTAAATATGAAATAGTACAAAAGACTGTGGTGTGTTTCAGTTCCAGAAGAGTTCTGTAGGGTTAAAGATCAAAAAGTTGATGAAGCCTAATCTACCGTTTTCTGGTGCAGTAACTTGTTTGTCAAAAATGCACAGCTTTAGCCCTTCAAGGGTCTTTAAATTTACTTTGAGCCCAAATACTCAAGCTGAAAATGTCTATATATTACTTGAAGACATAAATAAAAATGTTGGTAATTCATTTAGTTCAGAAAATTACTCAGGACATCCAATCAATCACTTAAAAGAAGGTTCTCCCTCCTTTTCCTGAAATCGGAATTACGTGTAGTTTACTGAGGACTTAAGATAATTCAGAGTTCAGGATTCCCAAATATCATACATGATGTCACATGTGTTCACTGCTGAAGGTACAGCAGCCCAGTTCATGACTGCAGTTGACTGTCCTGGGAGATTCAACCCCAGCTAATAGAAAAAGAGATGTATTTTGATGAAAGCAAAACTTGTGCTAGAAGGAATGCAGGGAAATCACAGAACATAAAATATTCTGGTAGAATACTTTCTTTAAAGTTATAAGATATGATTCAGACTCCATCAAGCACAGTAAAATGAATAGATTCTGAGCCCCACTCATCCTTCATGGAGTTTTAAAATAACCTGGATGAAAAGACAACACTGGTGCCATCAGTTTAGCAACTCAAGCACTTTGCTCCCTTCACTTGCCTTCAAAATACTTTGTTCAAAGTTTACTGCAACATAACACTGCTTCTGGGGTTTCTTCTGGTTTTCCTTCCAGTTTACAAATCTGAGCTCCATTCAAAGAATGGTCATTTTATTGTAAATTCAGCAGCTGAAATGGAATTGGTTACACAGACTACTCTATTTCAGAGCAGTAATGTGGTGTCTCTGCAGACTCTATTGGATATTTTCAAGGGGAACATCACAGAAAGAATGGCGCTCTTATGGGAAGACAGGAAACAGCACTATAGGAAGAACAACACGAAGAACACAGCAATGGGCATATCTTTGTTCTTCATCCCGCACAATTTCTATTTGAGAAACCTCCTTAGCTCTGCCAAATTCCTTCTGAGAAGAACCACAAGTAATCCTTCCATCCTTACAATGAAACAATATCCTTTCCTTACACATCTGCTATGACAGACCCTAAACCTTGCTGCTGATGCATAGATTTGAAAATTTAGCAGGAATTCTCCACACAAATAAAGAAGAAAATTAGACAGTCAGGAACCATTAAATATATAGATAAAAATTCTTTCAGCTTGCATTTGACTTCCCTCCCCAAAAAAGTGCTAATTTGGAAAACACTGCAACATTTGAAAATTCCACAGCAAGTCCTTAAATATTCTTCTGCATTTGACACAGCAACATTGCAACGCTAGGAAACTAAACACAAAAGTCAGAAGAGCCAAAATTGGATTTTAATTGTTTAATAATGACAAAAAAAAAAAGGAGCAAAAACTGTAAGGAGTTCCAATAACAGTGAAATTCAATTTTCTTTCCTGGTAATCTCCTCGAACATCATTAGTCATACAGGTAATCAAGTGTGCCAGCCTACAGAATGTTTTTAAAAACCTAGTGTTTATTGAATCCTATTGGATTTACTATTTGAAATCCTCTTGAGCTTTATGTTTTTGAAGCTGGGTCTCTCTCAGTTGAAACACACAGAAAGGACAGCGATTTGCTTTCTAGCATGYTTTAAGTGGTCTTGGAAAACACAGCTAACAGTTTTCTTCATTCTGCTAATGATGAATTAGTAGGAAAATACAATATAACAATACAGTATTAACGATCACCCAGCCCCACTATTTGTTAAAAAGGTGCTTCTAAGACATAAAAAATAATCAGCAGCTGTCAATTTGAWAATTGCTAATATTGTTAAATATCCACCTTAAGGTCAGTCTGCCTGAGGGATTTTCACCAGCATTATCCTTTTTATGCTGATGCAGCATTATCTACAGAACTGGATTTCATCAGTKTAAAGACTTTTAGTGCATAATTCAGTCTTTTTCCTTAATGTTTTCCCTTGTCTACCTCCACATGATACCTTAGACAGTTTCTTAACACCTTTGCAGCTCCACTGCAGCAGATCCTTGCACTGAAGTACTCAACTGTTGCTGAGTGACCCAGGTTAGAGAAATACCTGATTGCCTCAGCTTGACCCTTTTGGATGGGTAATTTCATTATAACTTTCTTCTATAAAAAACAGTGAACAAAGAAGGTTTTGTGACTACAGGGTTCTGTAGGTATAAACCCCTCCCCATCAATAAGTGATACAGAAGAGGCATAGTTATAAGACACTGTTCCCAGTCATGCTGCTTCAGACAACCACTAAACTGGGATATGTTCACAAACTAATTGAGGATTAAACGGACTAACACAAATTGTACCTGCAAGCAGCATTAACTATTGTGAACAGTCTGTACCTGAACAAATGTGAGTAAGAAGTAAGACCATTTAGTATCTGACAGATGGAATCAAGTTAATGAAGCTGCAGATGTTTGTTAATCTAACAAACCACCAACCYTACCAGGGACAGAAGCAATAAGATTCTAGACTCAAAGTGAAATGCCACTGAATTTCAAAACACTATTAACAAGCAGTTACAGTTCACACAGAAATTCAATATTTTTGCTAGCCAACAAGAAGTCAAATAAATAAATCAGCATTTTATTTAAAAATACAATTACCTAATTTATATTACAATTAAAATTGTATGCATTTTACTATATTATTACACTGAAACCACTCCAGATGTAAAAGCGCTTTTACTAAAAATTTTACCATGGAAAGGTTCATTTTAAACAGAAGCTTTACAGCAGTGAAAAGAGAYGGGAAGAAACATAATCTATTGCCCTATTTACAAGGCACATCTATTTTAGCCTCTCCTACAGTACAATGGGTATAAATACCTGATGGGAAGGAAYGCAGATAAGGGAGACAAATTCTTCTCAGCAGTGCCCACCAACAGAATGAGGCAACAGGCACAAAGGAAAACATGAAATGCAATCTGGATACAGGAAAACAGTTTACTGTGAGGGCATCCAATAATGGGYCAGGTTGCCCAAAGGGGTTGCAAAGTCTCCATTTTTGGAGATGTTTAAAATCTGTCTGGACATAGTCTCTAGCTGACCCTGCTTGAGCAGAGGGCTTGGACTAGATGATCCCCAGAGATCCCTGTCAATCTCAAATTCTGTGACACCAGCAGCTGCTAGAGGAGGATCACAGCTGATTTTACATATTTACATCTGCAGCACCAATAACAACTTTTCTCATTTTTGAAATATTACAATCAGGGCTACAGAGCTGGTGACAAATAATCTCTTAGAGAATAAAGTTTACTGATTGTGSTAGGAACACAAGATTTCCCTGTTTTAAATAGTTATATTCTTGGGAGACTAAGGTCATGCAGAACTAATCTTAGATTCTTATCACTACTGCTAACAGCTTTGAATTGCAACCAAATCATAACCAAAATATATTTTCAGTTTTCAGCAGTGTATTGTTGGTTGAGGCCATACTCGAGGTGGCAGTTGACTACAGACTAACCACTGTAACATCCTGTCCTGCAAAACTGTATATTAACTGCCTTGTCATAAAATCCTCCTCTGGAACCAGATATGCTACACATCCAAAGACGAAAGTTAGTATATGTTACATAGTCAACAAAAAAAGTCTGTTTAATATAATCTTGGGAGAGCATTTCACCCAATACAGATCTGATTGCTTTTTATCCTACCACGTACTCTCAGTAGATGTCTTACTATGTTAGAGAAYCAGACTTCAAATAAAGCCAAGAATACTGAATTTGTGATCTTCCTCTCCTTCAACTATGAAAAGAATGAAGTTGACATAGAAAATATCACTCCTGGAGGACATCACCTTGGAATCATAGAATCATTAGGTTAGAAAAGACCTTTAAGATCATCAAGCTCAAACTAAACCTAGGATTGTCACGTTCACCACTAAACCATGTCCCTAGGTGTCACATTTACACATCTTTTAAACACCTCCATGGATGGTGACTCCACCACTTCCCTGTGCAGCCCCTTCCAGTGCTTTTGGTGAAGAAGTTTCACCGGTACTCTCATTTTGTGTACATGTTCTGTGACAATTAATTTTCATTTTATAATTTGTTTAAGGGCTAAGGCTATTTAGCAACCAATTCCTCCATGATGATTACTCACAGCTGTGAAAGAAAAAGCTGTAACAAACATCTCTGTTAAAGAAACACAGGCAGTGCCAATACCTATTCTAATTTAGTGGTGAATGAAGTAGCAGAACTGCTGGCTCTTGAGAGTCCTTTCTCAAAGTATGTATTTCATGCAGAATAAAACATCATATACCCAAAAGTTTTCATCACTTCAATTTCTTAGAATAAATTTTGTTTTCTTTTGAATATCTGTTTGTYACATATTCTGGCACTGATCTTGGATACATCTTGTTAACAGTTACAGAAATATTAAATACAGACACTTTTTAATGTTTGCCTTACATCTTTCAAAGGCAATTTCTCTGAAAAGTGAGGGAGTTTGGCTTTAAAGAAAGAAAAAAAAACCCTTTCTTCCAAAATTTGGCTTTAACATTCAATTAAATTTGTTTTTTGTATATGTATACACACACATACACGACGAGTATGTAATATGGACATACATATCTCAAAGCCTGCAAGTATTTTTGAYTCTTAAAGTATTGGTGTTCACCACTAGACAGCTATTAATTCAGTGCTGTAAACCAAGGGAGCAAATGTAAGAGGAACACATTCCAGCYACCCAGAACTCATTATACTCAGGTATAGTGATTGTCCTGAGATGCTGAATGACCATTGATTTTCATCAGATTCAGCTTTTCTTCAGTTTCTTTAGTTTTTATTTTCTTCTTCACTGATGCTCAATCATCTCTGAAAAGCCCTCTCTTTCATGCACAATAGCCTATTAGTATTTTCCAGACTATTCTGTTAATTAAAAGGCAAACAGCAGTTCTATAAGAAAAAGAACTACTAAGCCAGGTGTTAGAGGCAGCTGTGCAGTTTACCTCTGAGGAAGACAGTATTTACCTGGAATAATGACAGGTATTTGATTCAAGAACTCAAGCAGTAAACACTGACTTTGCTCTGCTGGGCAGGCCAGAGAAGCAGAAAGACGTGTCTGACTGCCACTATGAGGCAGGCAAATTCAGATGTAAGTTGAGGAATTGGTTAGAGAGATGATTTAGAGAGAAAAACAGGAAATACATAGATTTGTGCAAATCTGTATAACCATCTTTAGTAGGCCACTGAAAATYCATCAGAACTGGAGCAGAAGGCTTTTTCCTGACTGTTAGTTGCTTAGTCAACATGGCATTGAGACAAAACCTCAAATACTCATAATTCTGTTCTCAATAGCAGCATGCCTTGACGCTTGAAAAATATTCTTGCAGTGTAATTTTTGGGAAAGACTTGAAGATACAATGATACATATTCTGCTATCAGTCTCAGTTTCAGTCTTTCCAGGTTCTGCAGCAAACATTCTGCTACAAGGCACTGTTGGAAGTCATACATGTCCATGAGAGAAGTGGCAGAAACCACTCTTTTATTTGAAGCTATTTTTTCATGCAGAAGTGGGAGGACAGAAAACAGACTGAAATCTAAACATAAAATTTTCCAGTAGGGCCATGGCCAAGAATCACAGAAAAATATTCTCTTTCTATACAGACACATACTAACCCCAGTGGAGTCTAACTYTGGGAAAGCTTAACATAAGCAGTGGCTTTAAAAACCATTACAGGTGCAAAAGGMCACTAAGGTAAAGGATAAACCTATTTGAGGAATGCACTGATTAGRAATTAACGCAAAGTTAAGCAGTTTTAATCTCAAAACTGACATTCACTGCAATGCAACTGATCTAAAAGGAGACTATTTCTAACATGTTATCACAATTACAGATTAAGTCTAATTTTTAGAATTTCAATTAAATTAATAAGCTAATAAACTGTGTCACCTAATCCTCTAATTTAAGCTCTCTAAAAGATTAGTTTTCAAATATATAACCACAGCTATTAAGGTAATCAAATTTTACAAATATTCAATTATATTACCAGTTACACAGAGCAAAAGTGAAACAGAAAAAGCCCTGTGAAATAYTCAAAAACTGAATGCTTCATTTGTTCAGGTGTTATTTCAGGGGCTACTTCTTGAAAACAATGGCAAAAGATGCACTTGCTAAGAAGCTGTTCCATGGATGCAAGCATGAAAAGAGACAATGAGTAGAATACAATGCAGTAATTAGGAGACTCACTAGCATCTTTCTACARTTTCATCATCATCATCAATATCATAAAAGTTGTTACCTGGCATGACAAAATTTTTACAGCAGTACTGTGGGAAAAATGTGATTCCCAGGTACTAGTATTGTAATCTATTGATTCCAATAGATTTTAACCTTTGATCTCTAACATAAAAGATTTTTTTCCCCTAATGCTTCAATATTTTTATGAACTATTAAAAAAAATTGCTATTGTGCTACCAAAGAAATTTCACGTGATTGCCAATAAAACTTTAGTAAAGAAATCTTATTAAAAATCCAGTGTTTAATAACATTGGGAAGAAAAAGCAATACATGTCCATTAAATGAACATAAAGTTTGTTTCAAGTATAATCTCTTTTATGTTTTACTTTACAGTAAATGAAACTGAAATTTACCTCTCAAAGAGTATGTAAATTAATACTTTCTGGTGCAGTCTAAAAATAATAATTAAAACAAATAACACTTTTCTTCATTATGATTCATACATAATTATCAATTACTACGTAGTTCTCAGTAGCCAGAGTGTGCTTGCATTCTCCAATAAAAGCTATGTTAGGTTGTATGACAATATGCAGTGTGTATCTCAGTATCTTAAGATATAAAACTGCTTATTTAGGATTGCCCAAAGAAGGGCTTTATTATGTAATAATTCAATCATGCTGATCATGTTGCCCTGTGTCATCTCACATTATGTTAAAGGCTCAATATGTTAGACTCCTTCATTAGTTTTTCTTCTTCCCCAGTATCCAGACAAAGCAGTGTCCCTTAAGTGTTCTTTTTTATAAATTAGTTCAGAGCTCTTTAAGCTTATCTGTATTTTTCACTAGTATCTGGTTTTGAGACACGCCCCTGCAGCACTCTAAAGTACCAAATTAAGATAAAAATACTCAGCAATACAGATACTACTCCCTATCTTGTCCAGTACATCATCATCAAACAGTGCCTTAGGGGAAGGTACAGCAAGACAAACATGATAAAGTGCTTCAGAAAAGCTCTTTATTCAGCTCTCTAGAAAAAATRGGAAAGTTGTTTTTCTTCTCTTTTTTTTTTTTTCCTCTCAGAAGACAATTTCACTATCAAACTATAAACTGTGTCTCTTAATTTAATTTGATCTAATCTGATCTCAGCTTCTCACCAAATTCCTGCCACCTAGCTGCTCTGTAAGTTGATCATTTTAAAGATACTCATCTCTAACAGCAGCTTGTATTAGGGAAGAAAAAGAAATTTGCAAAGGCAAAGAAATACAAATAATTAAAAGTACATAAAAGATTAAAAAAYGGTTTTATCAACAGYTTCACTCTTCTATATGAGTACTGTMACTGGGAGCAAACACATTACTTCTGGTTCTCAACATTTCTCCATGATTTTTTCATCTTGCCTTCTCTGATCAATACCGCTACTGAATCGCAGTAGGAAAATTCAATTATAAAGGTCTCTGTTTATTTTATGTAAAATATAATAAAAATATACACTATAAATATACTTAGCAGATATTTATGGTTCAACTCTTCCACCAGAGGAAATAAGGAAGAATCTCTCTTTCAAAATACCTTTCATTGCTCTGAAAGTAACTAATTTCAACTACATTTATGARGAAGGACCTTCTACTTACCTCAAACAAAACAAAAAGCACTGTTCCCAGCACTGATGGTAATTTGAACCTATTACAAGTCAGTAGCTGTTAATGGTTGCCTTTACACTRGCAACTATTAACATTTAGTTTCCATTAACAAAGGGTATTTTTTGGCAGATTTGTAATGGTTTTTTTTTAATAAGTTTATGTTCTTCTCTTGACAACATTCAGGGAAAGAGAAAGTCTGATACAAGTACCACCTTTGTTAAATGACATTTAAAAATTAAAACTGTAGATTCTAACTGACTTACTTGTCAATTCTCAAAAATGTCAATTTACATCAAAAGAGCAACTGGAGTAATTTCAGAAGAGGATATTCTCTGTCTCCTTCCCTGGATATCAAGGAACCAAGTTGTTTAAGTTCCAAACTGAGCCTTCCCCATAGGACCACAACCGATGCTACAGGAGCAGAAACCAAAGTTCAAGAGAAATTGTACTTATTGAAACAACTTTCAGGCTGTTGCAATAGGAAGACATAGGAAGACTTAAATGAGTAACTTATTGAWGTTTATGTAAATACAAGGCTTATTTGATAAACAACACACTTATGCCATTAGGAATACATAAACTTAATACAAGGAAAAGGATTYACCATATAAGTACTACATCTGTGCTACTGTTTATAAACAAATAATGCTTAATAAAACAATGTGATCTACAATGTGATCTTCTGGCAGAGCTCTGCACTGACAGACAAGATCCTTAAATTAAATTCCAAGCTTTCAGYCTGTATATTTTAAAGTGTTTCTATGAAGAGTTTAATCATTTCAACAAGAACTCACTGAATTATAGTGGGGAAAATTGAGTCAACTCTTAAGATTTCAATAAGAATTACAGAGAACACTGTAAACCATTACACGTACTTCAGGTTTTGGGATAGACCTCTTCTTCTTTTGGGGGGTTTTATTTTTTGTTTTGTACATGTTGGGTTTTGGTGGTTTGGCTGGTTTGTGGGTTTTCTTTCTTTAAATACAAATGGTTGCCTTCTTATCAGTTTATGGAGTTGCAAGAAATGCATTTACAGATTATTTTATTGTTTTCAAGGCATTGCACTAAAATGCACCATTTCAGCCTTCTGAAGTTCTATGCATCACTTTCKTTAGAGTGTAAGAGCATCAAAACTGGTTTTAATTACATCTTTCAACCACCCCTTCTATAGTTTCATAAGACAACTGATGATTCAGATGCTCCAGGAAGCTCCAGCTTTAATGCTGTGAAGATTCCTTCCAACTTGTCTGCTATAAACACTGTAAAAGCACATTGATAATTTCATGGTCAGTATCCACACATCACTTGTTGTAGAATGCTGTATCCCACATCCAGCTGACAGGTGACGAAAAATGCCCATTAATGTTTGTTACTTTTGCTATGTTTGCATCTAAATGCCAGCCTAAAAACATTATAAGAATTGCAGGTTMCTTAAGCAGAACTTAAAGACAAAGCAAACACTTTTTACTACCAAAGAAGGATTTCCATTCAAAAGATTTGCTTTTAGCAGTTTCATCCCACATCCTTGGCTAGGCATAGCAAGATAAAACAAATGTTAAAGATATATTGTCTTCAGATAGCAAYAAAGAACCAACCATTAAACAGATCATTTTACACTTCTTAATAATTTATTAGAACATTTAGTTAAAACTGCTTATGGTCACATATCCCACAAGATAGCTGGGAGGTACCCTAATTTGTTAGGTGAACATAATTTACTTTTCCATCACTCCCACACCTACATGTTTACAATGACTTCTACATATATCTTACATATATCTTCACACAACCCTAGCATCAGAGCACTGCAACCTTGGAATGGGAAAGCCTATCAAAATAACCCTGTCATGCCATACAAATACATCCCAATCCAATAAGTCGGCACATTACCACACATTATTGCATTGTTAGTTAAGAAGCAAACACAAGCATGCCCTTCCTTGTTAAATATATTCCTTGTTAAATATATTCCTTGTATCACCACTCCACTGCTGATATAACAACTACTAAAAAATCCCAAACCAATTAATCTTTCAGCTCAATTCTGTTCTAAAATCCATGGATTAGTAATAAACAATCTGCTACAAAATCAGCTCTGAAGCAGGGTTTCATCCATATAATTTACAATCTACAATACAATCTATCACTGTAATCAGCAGGCCGAGCAGAGCCCCCATCCAAAAGATTAGTTTATATAAGGTGATCAAAAAGTTAACATGGATATATGAAAGAATTGTAGATACTTGTGATCTGACTAATCTAATACTTTGTACTGTAAAGGTTTTTGAAGAAATTAGTGTTGTTTTCAACAGTTTTTATTAACTGAAAAAAATGTAGAACTTTTGCCACAATTACCAAAATGTAGCACACACTTGCATGTGCCTGTCAATACTTTAAGCCTCAGCTGATACCAACTTTGTATTCATAATTAATGTATCATGATTTCACTTTCTTTTGAATTGTTATGTATTCAAAAATAAAATTTGAGATGATTCTGTGATAGCACAGCAGCAGAGTTTATCTTACAGAAGGCTTCCTAACTGACATTTCAAGAAATCTAGACTCCTTATACTCCAGGGATCAAAAACCATAAAACCCAAAACAYCACCCCAAAACCTTCWTYGKCATAACTTTAGCAAAATTATGAGAGGTATGAGCACTAGTTTAAAAGAAAACCCCAAAATCACAAACCCTGAGCCTTGATTCTTGTTAGCATCATTACAGTTATATTCTACAACAGCAGCAAGAAGAGGAAAATTACTACGAATTAACAACAACAATTCCTATATTTAATGTTATTTAAAAATCAAAGTGTTACCTAAGGCAATTACCTTKCAGCCTTTTAATATCTATAGGGAAAAGCCTAAGGGAAAATAATTGACTTTGCTAATTTTACCCTTGGCAATTATAAAATAGCTCTGCATTTCATTATGACTACAGAATTTCACGTCTAATTGTCAGCCCCGAGAGAAGCACAGAGATAAACGCATCATACACAAGCTCAGACAAGAATTTAACATCACAATAAAATTATCTCRGTAGCAGTGAGTGCAGTTAATGTTAAACCCCCCCTTAATTTAAATTCTGGTCTATATAATGCCTATGGAGGTTACAGCTACCACGGTCAGTACCACGTATGATAAAATGCTGCTCATTTCATTAGCCAATTTGCTAAATGCCAGCAAAAAAAGCAGTACTGTGATTTTTACTTTTTACMTCAAAGAACACAAAACATTATGAAGGAAAAAAGTCACAGTTATTTCACACTGCTAAAAAACAGATGCCAGATTTGAAAATTCATCATTTACAAAAGAATAAATACAGTATGTTTAAATCATTGCACCTGTCAAGAGATTTCTATAGCTTGTATTTCAATTTTTCTAACTTTGCTAGTAGGGTTAGACGTATGAAAAAGAATAATTTACTAAGTCAATCAGTTTCCATAATGGCATCCCACTTATCGTATGTAGAAGCTATGAAAGTATTTAGATGTCAGAAAAATGAAAAAAAGTGCTAAAATGTTTTGGCAGAATTTTCCAACATGCAGTATAATGATTGCTTTAAAAAAAATAGGATTTCTTTGCACTTGTGCTTCATTTCACTGTAGGCTTTTTTCCTGGCAAGTCTTCAGGGATTATACATTCCTGCTGCAATACTTAATGATGTACTAAATGCAAAGTAATAGTTGCTACGTTTTATAAAAGTTTCCTCTGATGTTGAAAMAGAAAATTGATGTAAATTAAATCCTTTGGTCTGTCTTGAGAAACTTACAAGGTACTGAAAAAAAGAACTGATACGAATCAATAATAATTGGCAAAATCAATTACATTCCATTTTGGTTAGGGTATGGACTATTTAGTGTTTTTGTTTTTTGGTTTTTTTTTTTTTTTTAATACTTACTACAAGTTAGCACCATAATTGGCTTAACCCACTATTCCAGTAGATTGACATCTAATTTTCTGTCTCTGCTCTTGAATCTCAGCTCTGTGTTAGAAAATGACACCACTTCTGAGAGAAACTGTCATACTTAGCGATCAAAGGAGTACAGAAACATGCAACTACCACAATGAGATTTAGCATGAGAATCTAAAAAAATAAGACTCCTTAGGCTCACTATTACAACTATGCTGATTATTGACAATTGAYATGACAAATATTTATTTTACATTATGACATGGCAGGAATCTTCAAATGTATGAAAAGCACCTCTGAAAAAAAAAACTGTTTCCTGTTTCCATTGGAATGGCACACTTAGCTCTTCAGCCATACATGCAATTAGGTGTTAGACTAGGTCAGCACAGGGATGTTCAAGAATCTCTCTCCACTGTTGGAGATTTGAAATGCAGGTCAAGAATGATTTTGTGTAACTGATCCTATCTGGGGAAAAGAAGAACCAACTAGAGAGATGATCTCAATGTCTCCATCAGTCTCATTTTCTCAGATAATACACATACACACATTATTTCTCATTGAAGATATCTCCCTGCAAAGTTTCATACAGTTTGGTCGAGCAATTGGGTTGCAGCTGTCCTTTAGAAGCCGGTACATCCACGTTAATAGGGCAACCCAACATTCAGGGGCATCCAAATCCCTAACAAAGTAACTTCATTAAGCACAAAAGTCACCCGAGACAAAGCACTAAAGCCTTTTCCCCCCAAAATTATCTAAGACAGCAAACCTTTGACAAAACACAAAATAAAAGAAAATGACAGACCAAACATGTCTTTATCTGGTAGTTTGCCAGAGCTGGTGTAGCCTAATGTGTCACGAAAATGCCACCGCATATACCTTAAATTTACCAAATTAACACCCATCCATTCCTACAGTGCTTCAGAATGTTTACTGAAGRCCTCAGCACAGTGATTCTATAGGAGAGTGGTGAATATGTTCACAGCAGCAGCAGCCTGTCAAATTTACACCGATAACATAAGTACACTGATTTTTAAATGATGTTACATATATATATATATGTAACTGCTGACTTTTACGAGGGCTTCTCTTTCAAAAGACTCGCTTATAATTACTTGCTTTGGCAGCAGAAGAATTTTTTTCTTTTTTACCTTGGTATTCTGCAACTGCGCAAGGCTTGTGCAAGCATTTGCTAGAAGAAAATCTCCACTCAAAACAGCCATTTTATTCCCAAACTGCATATCCTTCAGTGGGCCATCGCAGGACTTGAGCTCACCRATGTTCACTATGCCACGATGCACCAGGAAGGCAGTATGGATCAGYTCTGTAATCTCAGCCAGACTTCTTTGACTGAAAGACAGAAAAAGTACAGTTATGCTTGATGCTATGAATAGAACAGACTCTTAGTGAAAAGAAACAACCACATGTGCTAAACAGGTATTCTATTAATTATCTATTAGCTCTTCTGTATACTTCCAGAAGCCACAACCAGGAGGTGTTAAATACAGACAACTTAAGTATTTCCAGGCAACTAGAGTTACCATAGGTACTGTACTTGGAGGAATGTTGCCCATGGTTTAAATTCTTTCATAAAATAAAGCCAATTAATCAATACAGTCCTCATGGTGTTTTCTTTTTTTGTTTTGTCTACCAGAAGCTTGAGGGACACTGACATGAAGAAAATGCCAAGCAGAAAGTACTGATGGAAAGAAACAAAGGACATGTCAGTACGGGTGTCCTGAGCAAGCCAATCCAAACACTGTAAGAATGCTGCAGTCAATGACTGCCCAAATTAGAGTTAAATTAATAACAGGATACCTTGCAGTTCAATACTACCAAAGGGGAAGGGTTCAGGCAGGAGAGGAAAAACAGTTGAACATTTTAGAACTGYGTACAAATGGTATTTCAATGCTTGTTTTAGTCAGAAGCAGCAAAGGTGACTGTCTAGCAAAGGGGCCAATTTTACTGGATAGGTTTACAAATCACTTCTTATTCCAACAGTGTGCTACATTCTGGGTATAGGGGTTACAAATCCCTAAGACAGGCTTCTCACAGACGCTGTTCCATAGAGACTTGCCCTCTATTTTCATTTTTTGGAAAAAGCATGAAAAGAGTCATCAGCACATGCCTCTCCTCCCCTCCTCCCCCAATTCAACCCAGTATCCCTTGACAGTGACTGTCACCCCAAGGAGCCCAGAAATGTCACCTTAGCTCAGAACAACAACAGGGCRTTGAACAGACATAATAACTGAGCAGGGACAAGGGGAAACAGAGCAATGCACTGGAGCATCCTTTTGATGCTAGATACACACAGGGCTCCTTTTAATGAAATCATCAGCACATTCACATCCTCTCTGACTCAAGCAGTTCCTTTATGCCATGGACACTTCACATATGAGCAAAACCACAATCCATGCCCTCAACTACACAGATGACTAAAGGCCTTACAGTTCCAATTAATTACAACCCAGTACAAAGGCGTGTTASGTTGTGTTTATTCAGAAGTGGCCAAGCACTGATTCACTGAGTAACCAAACTGCTCCATACCTTCACACACAAATATACCTGCTGGTACATACTCGAGTTAGATTCTGCCTAACAGAGTGCTGAGCAAATTAATTCTTTCCTCTGCTCAGCACAGATGGGCTCCAACTGCCCCAAACCACATTAATTGAAAGTAACCTTCTGCCTCAAACACAAGTGACCTGCAAAGAGCTCCAGCAGCAACTGTTTCAGGGCAGTGGTCAGTGCCAATTAGCAAGAGAGAAGAGCTGGGAGAGTCACACGGCCTGGGCAGGCACACAAAAGGCAGATGAGCCAGAGGGAGCGAATAAATAGAGGTTCCCGAAGTATTTTGCCATGCACAAAAAAAAAAACTAAGCTGCTTTAAAAGCTGCCTTTATAATTCACACATTGTTGGCGCCATGCAGAGAAAAACAATTCAAAAACCAAACTGCTAGTCATTCTCCATGAAGACAATAAATCTGAAGGTTGAGGCTGCTTTTCAAAGAACTGAGGGAGAAACTCACATAGCCCAGTTGCAGTATTGTAATCATGCTTGGCTCGGCTCTAACAAAGGGTTAATAAATTTTCAAGCTCGGCGAAAAAGACTAACAAGACATCCCGATGCTCCTGCTGTCATTGTCAGGGCAGCCCTTGGAGGAAATGTCCATATCAATTCGGTTTATCAGATGGACAGCTGATCAACATTAAACAGACTTGCTCTGGGCAGATTGAGCCGAGCTACCTGTTCTGAATAGCAATGAGAGCCCTCTGCTCCCCGCTGCCGAGCTCTGCCATTTGCGACTGCCGCAGATCCCAGGACATATGGGGATCCCTAGTGACGAGCACATAAAGCTGCAGCTAACTCAGGCGACGGCTCATTTCCCCCAGCTGAAAGCAGGCATTAATATCCTGAGGAGACCAGGCCCGCCTCTGTGACCCCCAACTATTGAAGCAAGACAACGACTGTCCTATTTCTTCATTTAATAAGCTTTTAATGAAGGAAATCAAAATCCCCTCTTTGACTTCAGCATCGCTCTTCATGAAAAGGTTACACAAATAYATCAGTGCCATGCTTTCCAAATGCTCAGGATCTGGATGTTTTCATTTCTTTTTCTATAATCCGTTTGTTCTTCAAATGGTATTCATATTATTTGTACTAACAAGAACCATATTAGGCAGATAATCTATGTCTAATTCCGATCTTTCACACTGCTCTKCCACTCTCCCTAGCAGACTGAAAAYACAAGAATCAATGTTATTGCAGAAATCTCAGGCAATGCATTTTTAATGCTTTTTGTGATAATCTCCATGATACCCAGGCACAATAACAAGTCCACAGTGCTRCTACAGATAAAAGAGGATGCTTGACATGACTTTGTAAAGACCAGTATCCAACAAATAAACACTGCTGYTATGAAGTTACTGCTAAATGGCTGAAGAAATACTACACACATCTTTCTCAATGTGGAATACAATTCAGTGATTAAATAATATCATCTTTGAAAGCAGTCAATCCCAAAATACAAAAAAAAAAATGTTTATGCAACACTGGACTCAGAAACTTGGCAATGGGATGACAAACTGATTGTTTCCATCCTGTTTTCACTCCAGATCCTACAGTCACAAAACAAAGAAGTGGTTGCTGCTAGAATTACCTGTATYTACCTCAGTAAAAGGTAGCACTGAGAAAATAGCCAACATTTCTAAACACACCAAGTCCCTAAATGGAAGTGGGCTAAGAATCAGGAAAGCTTTTTCACCAAATGCTAACACACTTCCACGCCTTTCACCTCTGAAGCAAGAACTCCCTGCAAACCACCACCAMATGCTCCAGAGACTCCACTTACAGGCATCACGTTTCAAGAGATGATACTATTTTGATCTCCAAATATGCCATAACCACTTTTTCTTTCTCCCTTTCCAAAAATTAATCTGCATGCAGACACACATGAAAAAATGGTTGTTACAAAGACAATGGTRCAGAGGCCTGGACAATACCTGGAGGCACCTTACTAAGAAGTTTTGATGGGTCACTAATCTAACTGGCTGCTTACTCCTGCACTTTCAGTACTGGTGTTCCCAACCCAAACCTCTGGTAAATTGCTTGCTGTAAAGTATCCCTTAGTTTATGAGCTCCTCAAGCTGTCAACGTCATCCTGGAAACACAAAGGAAAAGCTAGCTCCAGGAGTAATTAAAAAACCCTTCAGCAATGTCCCTTGGAGCTACACTGACAACAGGACTGCGAAACACCAGCTTGAAGGAAAATACTAGGAAAATAAATATTAAGTTATATGGACAATTAGATCCTGCAACAAGTAAAACAAGTGCAATTTCCATTCCCTCTCTTTGCTCCTATTCTGCAATGAAASCACACTGACATTTCAGTATGTTTTGAACTTTGATGAACTTCTGAGCAGCCTTCAAGAAGTCAGAACGATTGCTCCAAGTCTTCTTATAAGTGACTTCAGTTCCTAATTTCAAGTCCTACTCTAAAGAAAAAARTAGGATTCTGTAAAACATATGATAAAACAGACATATGAAATAGTACAGTTTTATTGCTGTGAACAAAAGAATACTTCAGCTTAAATACTCCTCTGCAATGTTTGTGATGGAAATTCAAGTTCTCAATAACAGCAAGAGAACTTGAGTTAGTTTACCTTTCATTATCAGCTAACCATCCTTTGGGCTTCTCAAAGGATGACAGGTTATGCAAAGAAATGTTTAATAATTAAAAACGTTATTCTTAGACATGATATTTCACAGAAATGGGCCAAAGACTTAAATTAGCCATTAAAAATCATATTTGAAAATTTTTGAAATAACTACAATGAACAAAGATAATGAAACTGATAGATCAAAAATTCTTKAAGAACTCTTATCATTGAACCTCTGAATTAAAGTGACTAACAGTACACACCCAAGATTTGAAACATTTTCTTTGTGATTGTCAATTCAATAGTTTCCTTTCAATACAAAAAGATTAATTTGGAAGAAAAGCCTTACATTCAGGATTTTAAAAAAACTCAAAAAATACCAGCATCCATTCTGTTTCAGTGACAACTATAATAATCTATATATACACACACCTAYGAATCTGAAAGAAAGAAGTAGTGCTTTAATGGAAAATTACATATGAAAAAGCATTAACTAAAGAATGAAAGTAATTATCTCAAGTCCTGACAATGTATTTGGGCAGCACTTGGTATCTGATTTTACTTATTTTGTGAACAGTGAACAGAAAGGTAAGTTTTACAAAGACAAGAAGATGCTTAAACTACGTTCARGTTGATCCTGTATGCTCTGGTAGTTAGATGGTGGTGCACCAAGATAGACCACACAGCAAGTAATGGCAGGGATTTTTACAGTTCTTTAATCCATTCACCTGCCAAAGTCAATGCCATGGTTAATAAACCACGATTAGAGGAACAATGCATAGTGAGTAGCAAATAGCATCACAGTGCTGGAAAGTCTCATTCCCATCTTCTGTGTATAGTCTTTTTTACAAGAAATTAAAGGGCAGGGGGGCAGATGTTCAAGCCAGCCAACATGTATGGCAGATGCTGTGATTTCACTAAAAGGAAAATCTTCAGAGTAAAGCAGCAGATTTAAGCAGAGCACCAAATATTCACTGCATTACCATGACTCATGTATCCATTATCCAGCAGAAAACACCTACCCACTGCTATCTTTTAACAAGGTCAGAGGCTAAGACTTCTGTGGTCCCTTCTATCTTGGTCACTAAGCTACTGTAGGAGCATCATCCACCAGAGGGATGAATGAAGCTGAAAGGCATCAGTTCTATGAAGTTTGTTGAGTATGATGTTTAATTGCATTCCTAACAACCAGTTTATTTTTAAACTGGCTACATATCCCACCTCTTTAATCTCCTTCCTTTCCTAGCATCACAAAGTTTATGAAGTAAAATTTTTACCAATATTCCTTCATGTTCCTTTATTTTTACAAAGATTTTACATTTTCACTAATCATTGCCRCCACTGATTATTGCTTAGGTTCCATTCCTTGCAATTTGTCTTAGTAAGATCTTCCTTYAGCCCATAATAGGATTTGAAAATGTTTTCTGATTTTTAGTGGGCAGTTGTTCACTTGAACTTGGCAAGGCAGTTTCCCTAAGCATTGTGGGTGATAGGCACAGGATAGTGAGGAGCCTGACTYGAAGTCAGGGTCCTGTTCCTTTCCTTAGTGCAGGAATTGCAAAGAAGTGTTTTTGCAAGTCTTACTTTGCTGTTAGGTCTATCAGRCATCAGAGAACTACCAGAGAACAACCAATTCCACTCTGCACTCCGTGACAACACTACCACCACTGCATCACCACAGCGTAGACAGCAGCTCTGGAGCCTGGGAGCCAGCTATCTGTGCCAAGCTGAAGAATCCACATTTGCATCACCATCCCCTGCAAAATGAAGCCCTAACTGGTGACCTTGGTCTGAATGCTGTGTCTGGCTTACTCCTATAATCAGCATCAGAGGCCAAAGAATAGTGATCACAAACTACAGCACATTTTTCTGGGGTTGGATGGCCTCATCATGACAATTCCCCTTTCAAGTCACACAGCCTAAAAGAAAAATAAAAAGAAACAATTATGGAAAACAGGTGACAGAATCTAGACAAAGACCTGGTAAGGATCACTACCTCAAGTTAAAAAGGTGTTCATCAGAAAAGCCAGAAGAAAAATACCACCAGAATCACTAATTCGAAGTGATGTTTTCCCAGTTCCCAGAGGCAGACACGCAGGCTGGGACCAATAAAGAAGGGAATTTGAAGAGGAAACCTGCTCAGTAGGAAGTACCTAGCTACTGTAAGATCCAGAAACCAGTGGCAATGCAGCTTTTTGAACAATGGGGAGCAGGTGGGCTGGGCTGACAAGGTAAGAATCCAGATACACTCAATGCAGAGTCAAATCTTGTCATGTTGGGACTTTAACAGCAAGAAGAATGCAAAGGACTTTCTACAAAGGACAGGTATTAAAAGAACATCTGCACTGGTCTAATGTGAGATGTGGTGGCAGGCCTAGGTATGTTTTTTAATCCCCACAAACCAGGATATGAGAAACTTAWATGGCTTTGTGTCTTATTTCAGTTATTACAGATTTCAAAAGCACTAGAAATTGTTAAAAAGGGAAATATCAATTACTTTCCCTGTTCTCAGAGATCCTTCCTACACTGCTAGAGAAGAAACAGACTCGAGACATGAGCCAGTACTTATGTAAGTGTTGTTGAAAAGAAAAAAAAAAAGYTTTACCGCTTAGGTTTTATAGCTTTTTAATTTTTTTAAAGGAAAGAGTTCCAGCTAAACTTAACTGCTCAAACCAAAGGAATAAACAAGAGTATTCACCTGAAAATGGAAAGAAAAAATGGAAAGTAGTTATCTGGAAAAAATGTCTTCGATTACTTGAACACTGATGCCAAAAATCAATAATAAAATGTAACCTACTAATTTATAAGCATATTGTCAAACTTATAAAATCACATTTCATAATCGTATTTTAAAATCACTGGTTATCCCTATGGGAATATTCACATTTCCAAAATGAASTAAAGCTGTCAAATGAAATATTGTGATTTTATAAGGCAATTATCAAGATTTAAACTTCTAATAAAAGTTGAAAATTCCAGTTGGTATCTGCTATAGACTATAGGAACAGCTACGTGGACCACATTAAGCACTATACCAAGTAATAGCACGAGCAAAGATATTTACTTCTTTAAAGATCTACTTCTCTCATTTAGTGAACAATGATGCAGATATTCAGTGTTCAGTATGCTCATGCAATAAAGTATACTGGCAATATGTATGCATATTGTTAATGTATTGACACTAGGTTGAACTTCTGAAAGCAATTTTGCTAGCTCRAGAAATGTTGCATTTAACTTGAATTCTCTGTATTAAAGATTCAATTTGCTACAAAGACCTCATGTCAGAAAAATTTAGGTACAAGTGAATATGAGCTCAATACATCTGTTARATGAAAACAACATAATCCAAACCAGTATACAAACATTCTTTATAAATATGACAGATAATATTCAGAAGCATATAATATTATACATATGCAACAATTTCAATGATAAAACAAACTGAATCAGTTAGATAGATTAAAAAGAAAAATGTGAATACTTTTTGGGAATTCCTTATGGATATTTTACTCTGTCACCAAAAAACCACAAATCCCGAATTAAAAAGACTAAGCTGATTAAAAAAAAAAAAAAAAAAAAAAAAAAAAAAAAAAAAAAAAAAAAAAAAAAAAAAAAAAAAAAAAAAAAAAAAAAAAAAAAAAAAAGCCAAAACGTTGTGGTTCAGACAAAGTCAAATCAGCTATAATTCCTTCCCTATCTAGCTTAGACAAACTGGAAAACTGATAGCAACAAATAAAATCAGAGAAACTAGGCAAGGAAGCAAACTGATAAAGGACTGGATGAGAAAATGGAGAGATGGGCAGGGAGATGAGTAATGGCAATTTAAAAAAGGATACACAAAAAAAACCTCAAAGCCAAGAAGAACTTTAATAACTGCTCCATTAGGTAAGGTTGGGCAGAAACATAACCTCATAAAGGCAAGGCATTTTAGAAAGCCTGTTATATTTTAAAGCAATATATTTGCACAAGCAGGCGTTTGTATTTCTCAGCCCGTAAGTGAATAATGCTCATGAACAGTRGCAGTGGGGAAGATTTTACAGTTGGTCCAGAGAACTTGCACTCAGGAGAGAAGGCAATGAAAAAGGAATGACACAGCTAAAAAACCTCAAAGAGAGTGAATCATCCTTTATACTGAGTCAACTGAGTTGGTTCAATATGCTTTGCTCAAGTCAAAATACGCAATGCAAACAAAAGATCAAAATATCTCAATGCAGAACACATACATACAGGACTAGAGACTCTTTCTAGAATAAAACACCCAAAGTTTGGAAAAGGGTGGGAGGAAGGTAAGGGAACAGGTCATCCCAGAGAACCAACTAAGATACAGAATGCGACTGTGGTCAAATAAGACTCGTAGGATCCACTGATGAATKAAGAGAATAATAGCAAAAGTCATGTTTCTGTCAGCCAGTTTCTGTTGAGTTTCTGATACCAGTAAAAATTATTACTTGGAAACTTCAGACAAGAATAATTTGGGAAAGGACAAAAATGTTGAGAAGAGTTATACTAACAATCAAAGCGAAGAAAACAGACAAAGTGAGGAACCAAAGCTATTTAATGAAAAGAGAAGGCTGATACTGAATCACTAGATTTGGTCACAGACATTTAAAACAAGTGTAAGCACAAAACAAAATCAAGAGAATATGCTSATTATCAAGCAAACATAAAATAAGATCCAGTAGCCTAAACCTAGGGAGATCCAAAAAGAATAAWGGGAAAGCACTTTCCAAAATCTCTTTGTAAGAGCAACAATGGGCTCTCCATCCACAGTGTAATGGAAGGTAACACCTGATGAACTTCCATTGCACAAATATTAAAGCTGATTAAAGCTGGGGAARCTCTATGTCTTGTAAGGCAAACCAATCTGACAACCAGATTGATATCTCAGTTATTCATTTATTAATGAACAGTAAAGCCAAAGAAAGGAAACTTTTCAGAAAATAAACAAAAGATTACTTAGATTTGGCAGCATATGTTGGTCCCTGTATCTGAAAACTTATTATTGGCCAGAAGCCTGYTTTCTATTAAGAAGGAATAAATACTTCCAGCACTGAGATTTACAAATGCATTTATGTCAGCCACCTTGTTCAGGAGAAACATCAAAACTAGAGCCATTCAGTCCATTACAGTTACCTCCCATTCCCAGTGCAGGAGCACACTAAGCCACCATGAGGCTGGGAACCTGCTCTATTATAGCAGGTATATTAATTCTGTCTTACAGTGCATCAAAAATAAATATTTCAAAATTTATTTGAAGCAAGTTCTGCAMGAGAAAACAACCTACATTCAAGATTCATGTCTGTCTTTGCATATTTGAGTATCCCCACTGGTAATGCAATACTAACCTGGGAACACATACAAGTATTCCCACAAAGAACCACAAAGGTAATACCACAAAGGTAATAAAGAAAAACAGAGACCTCTACAAAATTATTTTATGGATATAAGGGTGTGTATTTTACCTAAGTATACATATTTTCTTTAATTACAGTTTTCCATATAACCATTAGGGGGTTCTAACCATGCAAGTCACATTTATTAAAGGCAGCATGTCAAATAAGAGTTGACAATTACAGGCTATATCAATACACATTATGCCAGATGGTAATGAGCCATACACAGAGGGCCAGCCATCCAAAATAATCACACCATTTTCCACAGAAATGTTGAAGAGGTTATGGTTTATTACACAGTGCTCATTAGATATACAGTGGCAGCATTAGCAATTTTTCCTTCATTTGTGTCTCATTTAAGACTCTGCCCCCACAAGCACATTCAAATTAGTACACAAGGTTAAAATCATTATGGTCAGTGGGAAAAAAAAGAACCTAAGTTGTATTTTTATTTTACAGTAATGGAAGATCAAAGGTCCCTATTATTCTCTCAACTATTATCTAACACAGAATACTGAAAGGGATGAAAYTCACTGTCACTTGCTGTGAAGAAAGATAACCCTTTTTAAATGGGTAAACTCTGTACTTAATTAATAACTCTAAGTGAAAACAACAGTTAGGTTGTGACACAAAGTGACAAAAGCCAGAAAACTAAAAGTTGAAACTCAAATTTCAGCCTCGTCTTTGAACTTTCTCATCTGCTTTTCAATCTGTTGCTTTAACAGCATGAAAATATTTAAGTGTCCAATAGGCAACTCATCCTTCACAGCAGGTGGAAAAAACAGTTGTCTCAAATAACTAGAGTGTCATTTCTGAGAAAACACCTATAAGATGATTTAAAGTACCTTTCTACTCAGCTGCGTATGTTGACTTCCAGTTAGAAAACTCCTGTTGGAGACATTTATTTTCCTGSCTTTTTGTGTTTATAGATGGTATGGGGGTGAAAAGATGTAACGAGGCAAAACTGAACATTTGTCAGCACAAGCATGGATACATTTATCACTTAAAAACTTGCCAATGTCCCCCAAACTCCAAGTGACAGCCAGCATTTGGAAGTCATAAAACTGTGAAAGAGAGGGAGAACTTAAGTACTGGACGTGCCACCTGACAACATGACTGCAGAGAATTGTCTTTTYAGTCCAAGCTCCTCTTTTGAAGCACGCAGGGCATCACTCAGAAATCCAGGTCTCCCATCGGAGCCACCCAGCYCTCAAGGCCAGGGCATCCTCACACCTCCTTCCTCAGCCACTCCTGCCGAGTTACTCTGGCATKACACAAAATCTTGAATTATTCATTCAGCCAGATGGCAAAAGAGTGAAAAAAGTCAGYATCCAGGAGATCATGGGAGAGAAAGGTGAGACACCTGGTCTCCAGATCCTGCTAAGTAAGTTACTGGGAGGGAAACATTACAAACTCAGGCATCCCTGACCTAGATGTCCTAGATCCTTGTGTTTAGAAAAAAATTCTGAAAATTCAGACAGAGGAGTACTTCTGCATCYTTTCAAGTTCTCGAGTAAACCAAACCTGGACTTCTTGCATCCTCAGTGAATGCTTACCCAGGGGCTAAAGAACACGGACCCATGCCAACAACAAATCAATCTCCAGTTTGACAACCCCCTTACAAAATTTCCTAGTTAAACTAACCAACAAATTTTATCTGTGTTTTGCAATTGCTTGAAAGATAAAAAGCAATTTTTTTAAAAAAAGTAGGGTCTTAGAAGAAAAAATGCTTACAAAACTAAAAGGAATTCCATTCATTCCAGGCAGCRCCAGTCTTATGACAACTGAACAGGTACTCTGGTGAAAAACCGGTTTAGTGTATTTAGTTATCAACAACAATRTTTTGTAAAAAGGTCATCCTACTACTTGCCCTTTGTACAATTCATTCTTTTACTGACAAAACCACTTACCCTAACAAGGTGCACTTTTGCAGGCAGACACCAGCAAATATGAAACAAATATGAAACTTGTGCAATGTGAAACAAATGCAAGTCCTGATTCATTATATGACCCAAAGGGCATCAGGCTAATTTAAAGGTCTAAACTGAACATAGCAAACATCATACAAAAGTTTTATAGAGTTATTTCCATGCTTAGTTTCCAGACAATTCAGATGACATTTAAATTCTGTAATGTTAATTCAAAAATTAACACCAGTAGCCAACTCAAAAAAAACCTGCTCACAAGCCAGCTCTGCACAATAACAACTAGTCTAGAAACAACAAAACAAGTGCTGTTTCCTTAAAATAAATGTATTRTTTTTCCAATTATCAAAGGTAAAAATAAGATATTTAAAACTGATAGGGTAAAAGAAGAGCAAGCCRAAAGAAGAGTTTACAATGGAGTTAGCATTAAGGCCTTCCTTTAAGTGGGCAAGTTTTTGGTATTGTAAACAAGAGTCAAAAAATGCTAAGAYAGGAAGTGATCAAAAGCTTTGGCAACAGCTGCTGTAGCATTGCCTTGGGAAATTATGGTAGGATACACAATAGCCAGTGAAACTCAGAATTGAATAAGGTTTATTGACCAAACCCTTAAAGATGAGATATGAACCAAAGGATTCATTTGCAGACTGGATGAGCTTGCTATCACTGCAGCAGAAATCAAAAGGAGCAGGAAGAAGGAGAAAGTCACATATTTTGTTATGGAAATGATCAAGATTCCTTCCCATATGATGGCAGCCTGTGTCAGCCAGACTGCTTGTTGRCACCACCCAGGGTGCCCTTCCCTCCAGGATTATCCAGATTTGCTCTCTAGCCCCTCAACAACACATATCCTCCAATTACGTCTTATGCATCTGTTCCATAAGAAATTTCACATCATGGTTTAAAAATAGTTATACTATTGTGTGGTCTATTCGGCCAAAACATTTAAATACTTGCACTAAAACCAACTACAAAGATATGAAGGGAAATAAAAGGTCTTACTTGTGGGTATATGGAAGAAACCGTCTATTAACAATTAATTTTATGCACATACTTTCTCCTACCTTTTATTAGTTGTTTCTCAGCCCAGCAAGACTGAAGCATGGCTATMATTTTATTTGCAATGACTATGGAAYCACTATTAACAGAAATTYCCATTCCTGTGCACTGTCAGCTGTTCTGAGACCGCCAGCTTGACTTATCACTTCCAGTTTTTTTCTGAAATCTCTCTGAAGAGTTTGCCTGTAATTGTATTCAATGTAGCTGAAAGATAAGGTGCACTAACCTTGACATTAAATCTCTAGTACTAATGACACCTGAAATACATGGAACCTTTTTATGTGAGAGCAAAGAAGGTAACCTTTTTTATGCCATGAAGAATGAACACTTGATAAATGAGCACTCCTGTTAAGAGAATAGATTGTTCATATGTCTCACTGCACAGGAAAAAGGCATTAAAAAATAAAAATGTGAACCACCAGAATACCATGTACCAGGTAGAGCTGGGGTTTATTTTATAACTATATATATTTTTTATCATACTTATATAAAAATAACTGTGTATTCTGAAATACCCGTAAATATCTAAGACACAGGGGGGAATAAAAAAAATCAAAATATATACTGCTTGCACAACCACAGATAGCTCATCCTATGAAGTAAACCTGTTATTCTGAACAGCTATAACTACATTTCTGTTAGTCAGCAATTAAAAGKATGGTTATCACAGGTGCTCTCCTTCCCCCTCCTGAACTTCCAGAGTACAGAATTGGATAGGGACATTAATACCACATATTAAAATGTTTTTTTTTTAATAGGAATACCTTTGTTTTTCACAAAGCTGAAGTATGCAGCAGATGGGTATTGCCTGCCATGTACAAGGAAAGAGAGTAATAGCTAAAGGGAGACAGCAGACTTCTCAGAGACCTTGCTCCTTACACCAGGTGTGTTGACAGAATTGCCAGCAGGGAAAGGATAATAAACCTTTTGGAGCACGGCAACAACTGCTGCTTCTGGGACCATATCAGCACAGTAACAAGCATTTGGTGCTGTTGAGGTCTGCAAAGTTTTGTCATTATTATTCATATACACTTTATGCAAATGAGGTACGGTGTGATATTGAGAAAAATGTGTCCTTTGATTAAAAAAAATTACTTACTATTATACCATTGGCACAATTTCCATCTATTTTTATCTTATTAAAAGCAGTTTTATAAGGTATCTGAAAATTTCATGCTTTCATTTTTTCATTTTTGGTTCTCTCATCCCAGAATGATTCAATCTACACATTTTAATAAGGGATAAARTGACATCAACCAATTCAAGCAACATTAACCCCAAGCAAGTGATGATGGAGAAATAGCTATATGCTAATAATCCACCTTCAAGAAAAAACTTTATTTCTGCAGAATTCTTACCTGAGTCCACAAAATAGGATCCCTTTACTGACTGCAGCTAATACTGGAGCTTTGCTAAAATTTAATTTTCCTACTGGAACAGTATATGAATGTAGCTGAACTTTTTGTACTGGTTTTGTTGAACRGATATTAAAAATCAGAATGAAACTTCAGCTGCAAAAGACTGAAGCAAGCTTTCTACACAACCGTGTCTAGGTGAAACACAACAATTATGAGAAAGAAATCAGAAATACTACATAGTATAAAATGAAACCTTTTCATGTTTCTTCCCTTTCTGGCAATAATAGATGCATAATTTATTTGGCTGCATCTTCTCTTTCCACAAAAATGTACACAAATTTGGCCAAGTCTTTGGAAAAATTAAAAGCTACCACTCCAAATACTTAAAAGGATTTCAAGAGCTGGGCAATCAAGCTCATAAAATCTCACATGCACCAAACATGTCCCATAAYCATGCTGGCACTGCTGATCAGAAGTTTTCAATTGCTGCAAATTCTATAAAAGACCATCATTTCTCTGATTTCTCTTTTGACTGCATAAACACCTTTTCAAATACAACACAGTAGGAATACCATATTGTATTCATATTCTTGAAATCTGTACCCTAGTTCTCCAACTGCTTCTTCCTCCTCTCAAATAATCACTCTCATCTATGTACTCACACACCCGAATTTATACTAGAATATATTACAAATAGCCAAGTTTTCCTGTCCAGGAACACAGTGCCCTGACTAGACCATCAGCATATTATTGCTGCCTTTTTTTAATTATTATTTGCTCTAGAAGCATCGCAGAGCTGTCAAATTCCACATGAAAATCTACTGAAGGTTAAAGGCCAGCCATAAATGAAGCCACAAGAAATATTCATTCACTCAGATTGATTAGGGTCCAGAACATAACACTATTTCAAATGGAAGAGAAAGAACATTGTATAATCTTTATACAGTTTCAYATTTTTGTACACATAGTCTTCATTTTACTTCACAAGTATTTCTCAGCTCCACTCCAGCATATGAAAAATGTTGYAGTATACTCCATCAGAGTATGGACCGAATCATATTAAGAAAATAAATTAATTAGTACAGTATGCCTCGTAATACTTCCTATTGTTACAATTTTTCAAGAACTGCAGAAATTTGTATTGAAATTGCATTACTGTAAAATTTGTGTGTAAAATGTGCTGTAAAATTTGTCAAGGGGGACATTAATAGGACAGAAAGAGGACAGCTGGTACTTCAGGTAGAAATGCAGAGGAAATCTTTTGCGACTGTAGGACAAATAAATTTCACAGTTCTGACGGATAAGCAGCCCCCAAAGCTGTTGTGTGCTTCTTTGTTGCTCCCACAGCAGCTCCTGACCCACTGCAGAATTCCAGCARTGCTTCTCTGGTTTTGTATGCTGCGCTGCACATCGTGGCAGTCCAGCTCTCACTTCACAAGCAGTGGGAGGAAGAAGCTCCAAGAAAAGGGTGGGACAGACAGACAGACAGAGGTAACATTACAGTTTCCCCAAGATAAGCTATCCCTGCCATGCTTTCCTGATACTATAAATTACTTTCTTTTTAAAATGGAAATCAAGCATACTTTGGGATGTACCTGCTGAGTTTACCTTGCTCAGCTATCTAGTGCTATACAGACTTATTTTGAACAAGATTTGAGCCYATATCTCTGAACAGTCTTTGATCAGATCTAATGCAGTGCCTTTTCATTTATTCTACCGTGTAAGGAGAAGACCTTTTCTTATTCAATATGTAATTGCTGTATTTGCACATGCTAAGTATGCTGAAAACAATAAAAGTTAATGAAGAAAAGTACTGGTTGTAATGAATTAGTAATATTGTTAGATTTGTATTTGGAGTTGATTTTTATTGTTGTGGATGGAAGATGATCAATAGGAATACATAATCAAGTTGTATGTGCTTTTCATCTCCTGAGACTCATCTTGTAAATGAGMTGATGAATCTCACAGGATTTATCCTGGAGAGAAAAAGCTAAATAGAATAATTTAGAATAACTGCTTGGATTTCCTCTCGCTAAAAGCTGTGGGAAAGCTACCAAGGACTGGGAGACAAAATTATGTATTTCTGAAAGATTATAAAAGACATCACTGCTCATATTTTGACATACTTTTCCCATTATCTTTCAAACAATTTTGTCAAGAGCATTGTACTTCTTAATGTACTTTGATATTGAATATTTTAGGACCATGCATTTTCTCTACCAGTTAATTAGCTAAGCTTCCAAGTATCTGGTAGTTGGAATACTGTACCTTTGCTGAAAGCCAGCCTTCCAGAAGATAGGAAYAAGAACAGTAAGTCCCAAAGGAAATCATTTTTATGATAAAGAATCCTAATGTGCCCCAGTAAAGGTGAGGATTGATTGTTATGGCCTATTGTTACTATAATTAGAAGTCAAACACCAATTAGCAGTTCCATTAATAAGATTAATCTCTGCAATATCTGCAGCTGAGACCCAGGGCTTGTGTGCAATAAGCCAGTGTGAATTTAAAGTGCAACAGCTATTCTGCACTAAAACTCCCAGGTTTATTTACAACACGCAAAAGAAAAAAAGCTCTGCCTTCTTTGAGTTTTGAATACCTACATACATTACCTACATACCTACATACATTTGAATACCTACATACATTACTGGCTTTATTATGTTTTTTTCATTTATTGCTTTTTATTTTGTTTAAACATGATTTAGCAGTCATTGATGGGGATAGGTACAACAGAGCATGCATGAGTTCTCCCAAACTTTGGTTCACAGTCACTCCCTCTGTATTGTACCAGGTCAAGGTAAATTTAATTTAGTTTCYGTTACTAGTAAACTCAGCAAAGTAGTAATGGGAAAAAAACCCCAACTTCTTACAAATATGAAAGTACTCTTCACATGATAGAAGTCCATTGTAGAGTTAGGAATCATTTTTTACTTGAAAATATGAAAGTAAGAAACAAGTCAAATCCAATCTCTGAAGTTAACAYGCTATGCAGTTCAGAGTACAGAAACTGAAAGAAGGGCAAGATCTGAAATAAGGTGAAGAGACACACTTGAGCTCTTTGTATTTCTGTAGGTAGTGAAATCATAATTTGTATGGTCTTTCTTATAATTTGTATGGTTTTATTTCATTTGAGTTTTGCCTTTTACAATAACTCTCAAAGAGAATTTGTCCGCAAGTGTATCTACACCATGCAAGGTAAAAAGAAGACTTCTGAAAAATTTAATAGCCAACAGGTCAAAGCAACMTCTAAGTGTCATTTGCACTCCAGTAATACAATATACCTCAGCATCTTCACCAAAATTTTCTCATGTTTGCCATGGCTAATTAGCCAAGAGGCTTYATAATGGATTTGCTTTTTCCTTTCYTACTTGTAAAGGGGATCTATCTGATTCCTTTCCATAGAAGTAACAGATARTCAAATACAGATTAATGTGGAGACACATTTGTGTTGGAAAGCACTTAAACAACTATTTTAAATAACAAACAACTTTCAGCTTGTCTACAATAGAAAAATTTGCTGCAAAACTTCTTTGGTGAGCTGAGCAATTGAAGATACACAGTAAAAGACCTGTTTTGCCCAAGAGTATTGATCTGTTTCTAAAGCAGAAGGCAGCCCTCTGCTATTGTAGCYATCTACTCCAAGTGAAGATGTGACAGCCATCTGAGCATTAGCATCCCTCAGCTGTTTGGTTGCGTTCACAAGCACAGGACAGAAGTTTCTTTCCAATAGCTGCAATTCTCAGGGAATGCAGACCTGAAGGTGCACATCCTTGTGCAGCATTTATTCTGTTTTTCACTCAAAGCGGAACACCTTCTACATTTTCTCAATTTCCAGAGAAGGTATGCTCACACCTCATATGCTGTTATGCTAAATACATAAARCAGAGAATTGCCTTTTCAGATCCTTCTCACCCATAAAATCCCAGTCCAACAGCAGTCCAGGCCACAGGCAAATCAACCAACCAATGTTCATTTGTGCATATTTTTGCAGACTGCAGTCACAAAAGCATACTATAATCAGWATATTACCTCTAAGCTTTAGACTACCCTAGTCCATATTTATCTTTGCAAACTGAAGCTGCCCAAGGATCATCCTTCACATAAGTTTCATTACCCTGGAGGCAGCCTGAGTGCTCCTCATGCATACAGCGATTAAAGACTGCTCTAACAAGCACAGCATCACCTCTGTTACGGCTGCCATGGCATGGRGTTTGGAGAAGAGCAGATAGAGCTGCAGATGGTGAGCTGTCACCTGTGAGAAGTAGAGGAGATTCCTAGTGTCCCCATTAATACACAGCAATTTGTCCCTAATACACWGTGGCATATCCCTAGGACAGAGAAGACTGTTACACTTATGCTCTCAAAGCAGGTCTTGACACAGTYGCCATTTCTAATTCTGAAAATCTTGGCATGGAAAGTTCTTTGGATACTTCAGCTTTCAAATGACCGTAAAGACACCTTAGAGGCTAAATTATGCCAACATCATCATGGCCTCTGATGAGCTCCATACTCATGAGTGCACACCAATGACAACATTAGACACAGAGCATGAGGCTACAGGCTGGGAGCAGAATGTTCAGTCATCTGTTTAAAACACATCTTGGTTATCACCTTGTGAAGAAGACTCTGTTCTTGAAAGACTTGACCTTCATAAAGAATGCTAAATGAGCTGACCTCATTGCTGACTCTGCTTTAAGAAGGAGGTGGGTCTACAGACCTCTTGATATCCCTTCCAACTTGAAYTACCCTGTGAACCTAGATGTACCATCAGCAGCATCTGGTTAACCCTAAAGGAAGTTAATGGAAGGTCAAACTTTCTCTGAAGATGGCATTTGGAACAGGGGAAGGAATCTAAATTTAGGCAAAGCTTTATTTTCATATCTAGCAAGAAGATATGAGAAAGCCAGATAGAACTGCAAAGGGAGAGAGCAGTATGTCCTTATGGTCTTTATAAAGACCACTACCCCCTCTGACTTTTTTGAAACCAAAGAAACCTTCAGAGAAAAAGTTGTTCATGATTCCTGYCACTACAGTATTGCCACCACTCTTCCAAGCAGCAGAAAGGATTCTGATTGAGACAAGTTTATCCAGTGAGTATCTTCTTGTAGTAAAGCACGTTCATCTTGCAAAGTGATGAATGAATTCCTGGAGCTGTAAAGGTCAGCTGCATCATCCTGAGGAAGAAGTTGTAAGGACAGAGCCCAGCACTGTCCTTGGGATAGTCCAAATCCAGCAATCTGCTGGATTTRCCAGGTTTTAATACAGAAATGAAATAGTTCTTTCTATATTCTGATCTACTTATTGAATAAAAAGGTCTCTGCTTGTCAGTGACCATAGGATCCATCCACGTAAATAAACACACAAGCAGACTGGACTGAAAAAAGGATTGTTTTAAACCTCCATCCAAGGAAATCTGCAGAGCTGATTCAATGGATTTCAATACTAGAGGGTATTTTTTTTTTAACTGGCACTAATTTAAAAAAAAAGAAAAAAGGCAAAGCATAGAAGAAAATAACTTGCTGTTTTAGAGCCAAGGATACCGAGGGCTGAAGAGATGGCCCAGGTTTGTTCTTTGGTGTCACTTGCATTTTAAACTGCAATACAGAGGCTATGTCAGGAATTCATTACCCAGTATAAAGCCAAGGAAATTGCTCAGTCCCCAGCCCATAGTGTCTGGCAGTGCCAGACGTGAACAGAAAAAGATACCCCTTTGGGTACTTTGAGAGAGGACCCAAGCCAGGCTTGGTATCTCCAAATGTGAGAATGTAGCTCCACTATGAAGCATAAAGCTGTCAGTGTTCAGAAACCACATGATCTTGGAGTTTCAATTACAAACCTCACTTCCAGCAGCAAAGTAAAATAACAGCAAGCTGCCTACTTCACTGTGCAAGAGAGTTTTGCTCTGAGAGAAGGAAATGCAGTGTCAGACTCCAGTATAATCACAGTGAGGAAATGGTGCTCTTATGAAGTTCTAGCCTCCTGTGTCACATCTAAGGTACTCTCTGATACTATTAGCACAATAAATTACTGTTACTTCGATTCTGCCTAAACCCAAAGTGAGTTCTGCTTTCTCTTCAGCACGGGAGTAAGGAGTTTCAAGGGAATATCGGATGCACGTTTTGCTTAAGTACAGGCAATGACATCAACCCTCACAAGATACTGTTTGCATACTCTGTAGTGAGCACTACAATTGATCCTTATATTTGCAATGCTTCTGTAGCCAAGGAAATATTTTCTTTAATGCTAAGAGACCAGCAGAAAGTTTCAACTTTAGGAAATCTGTCCAGCAGCTGAAATAGAGCTSTTTATCATGCTGCTACTTCTCTTCATCCTCTTTTGGGATCACTGGTGCTGAGCTGGAAGTGAAGCCAGGTTCTTTTCCCCGCCAATAGGAATAAAGTCAGGTTGCTGCCAACGCGATAGGGAGGTGGCTGTACAGAGCAAAGCTTGCCAGGCAGGCTTTTATAACACTTCCTCTCTTATCTTCAGCATGGCTCATAAGGCAACCAGCAGTTACTATGATACCCAGGCATACAATGACCCCCATGGCCCCAGAATAATGCAGGCAGATCACGACTCCTGCAAATTATGAAGTGCTAAAGCTGGAGGCAATGCTGGCCAGAGGCAGCACCATTTAACTACACTAGCCCTGTTCCTGTAACTACCTAAATTGTAATCCTCATTATTCTGGAAAAGATTGCTCCCTGGTAGCAGGCATCGATTYAGTTCCATTGTGTACCAGTGAAAAACAGATGCCAGCTAGGAAGATAGATAAATCTATTTTTGTATATTTAGGTCAATTGTCCTTTGAATAGACATATCTAGAGAACAGAGAATAGGATATTTTTTTTTTTCTATTCCATATTCAGCTCTCAGTATTTTTCTGTTTTAATTGTAATTTTTGTATTGCTTTATTGTGATTTAAGAATATGAAATAGTGAGATGAGGTTACGCAGAATGCGCCAAATTCCAGGATGAAAGAGTCCACCATGTTTTTTGGTGTTTTTTTGAAGTTAAATGGTTATCACACTGTTACATCTTTCAGGTCACACATTGTACATTTAGAGTAGTACCAGTTACAGCGGACTGATGTAACCTGGCTATCTACTGCAGGATTGAATATTTAAAGACAGCACAAGAACTGGTTCCAACAAAAACACTGGGAAAAGAAAGACTGGGCTGGTGCAATTGCTGACAAGTACTGGAACAACTTAGCTCATGCTCAGATTTCAGAAATGCAATTAATTAATCACTGCTAAGTATCCTAAAATCAAGTGAGCCATATCCCAGCTAATAGTCTACAATATAATGTTCACAGCACGTAASTATCAGGCAATGAAGATGCTCATTACAGTGCCAGAAATAATATTTCCAGCAAAATATTATATATAAAGATGAAGTAATTATATGGCATGGCAACAAAAAGAGCTGTATAGATTACAGCTGAGCTGAAAATCTGTAAGAATCTATTTCCAAAAAATACTTTCCAAAGTATTAGAGACATACAAGCCATAAAGGATTAGACATATTTCTTCACTTCATATCACTAAGGGATATATCTTGCCTTTCATATATAWATCCAATATACACAAACTATATATAATTACATTGCAACCAAGATAGCAGACAAAAATGCACAAATGGAAAACAACATCCTTTGTTCTTCTTCAGGAGAAGGCAGTTTGTAAAACACTATTTGCAATACATGTTAAAAATACCACAAAAGCCCTTTCAGATCCCAGTTTTACAAGCTGCCTATTCCCTTAGCTATATACAATGGAGCAATCAAAATCAGAAATYAGACTCACATTTAAAAATGTAGTTGGAAAAATGCCTTAAATAAAGAAAGAAGTCCAAAGCCAAAGCCCACAGTGACTTCAGTAGAGAGCAAGAACTGACCATTATGACACAAAATGAAACAACACAGTGGCATGTTTGCTCCTATTTACACCATGCTGCAGGACTTAAAGTGTCACTGAAAATCCATTTAAATTAACAACTCCACAGTCATCACTTTTGCAGACAGTAATGAACCTTAAGTGAACCTGTGTGGGCGTATTCAAAATTGTTTCTTTTTTGGAGTACCTTTGTAACTCTGAACTAGATATTATAATGGCTATTGACTTGCTCAAACTTAGATTATTAGGCTAGATTTTCAGCTGGTTGAACTGGCATTGTTCCAGTGATGTCCATTTACACCAAATGGCTCATTATTAATTCAAGGTCTTATTTGCTCCTTAATGAATACTTCCACTAGTCACCTTCCCAACGGCAGGTTTAAATGCTCAAACTTTACCTCCATGGTCAGAATCATCATACTCAAGAATTTAGTTATCCAAAAAATAATGCTTTTTCTCTCCTTTTATGAGGCATATTTACGGTAAACTTTTTAAATCATTTACAAAACAAACTAAAATACCTCCTGTGCCATAATTAACTAACTAGAATTATGCTTTCATACAGCATAATTTGCATATAAATATAAAAACTGTATAGCCCTAAGGGGGCATTACAAATGAAACAAAATAAGAACAGAATTAAAAAGCTAAAGGGACAACAYAGCCCTCCATGACAAGCCTATTTTACAGTCTTGTCCTTTTTCTTWCTTACTGTTATTTCTGCCTGTACCAATTCATACATATTTTCCCTCTCTGCTATTTTAAGATACTACATATATTTTAAAATTTTTATTTGTTTGGTCTTTTCAATTCTACAATCCTACCGYTGCGTTTTGAAACAAATCAGGATGCAAAGATGTCACTAAGTTTGTGCATCTTTGTTTAATATATTACASAGGTCAGAAACACAATTAATAAAAATTACAACAGTCTTGTTTCCTAAACCAAGCAACACACAAATTTTCAAAAGGATTTTAAAAAATCCAAATTTTACATTTTTTAACCAGATCTCATTACTTACTTTAATTGAATAGTTCACTGTCAAATATGCRAAGGACAGCAACCACTGTTTTTGATTACTGTTGTTACTAGTATTAAGAAATTTAGTTTAAAAGCTTAAAAAATATTTAGGAACTCAATGAAGCTGAAATATCTCACTGAGAGCCTAAGGAACCATAATGGTAGACTCAGTAGATCTGCTGTGTGGGAGGTACAAAACTTTATTCTACACTGCTGCTGCATGGGAAAATATCCTTAAAATGGGCTATACAAAAATTTATGTGCTCAGTGAGATCAACTGGTGTCCCACAAGACTGGCATCTCACTCTGAAATTTCTAGTTAACAGGAGTACCCAAATAACACTGGAGCAAATCAAAATGCAAATATCTATTTAAAAATATTTTCTAGAATTGGGGTTTCTTTATTCTGAGTACCTCTTAATGTAAACTTTCAACTAACTATCTTGCCCCAAACATTTTCAATTTGGTCGTGCCTAAAAGCCACAAATAAGACACAATAAGAGTTAAACAAACATTAGGAAATGGTTTTCACTGTGGAAAGCTTATAATAAACCYGAGGAACAAAGCTTTGTGATTAGGCAAGTACTGACTTTCCTTAACAGGTGAACAAGCCACTTAAGATGCTTTGATACCACCAAGAAATTGCCCRTCAAATATACCTTAGAATATCATATTACATACCTGGAATAAATTCCACTGACCATGTCATGCTGRAAAGAGAGTTCTGTTGTGCTGGGTCCAGCAGCTTTGGAGATAAGCAGTATGACCAAACCTCGCATCTGTAAATTGTTTCGGCTGTCATACACAAAACCCCTAAAAAAAGAAGGAAAAACAAAGTTTATTTCCACAACCCATGCTCACTGGTTGTACTAAAGTGAAAGAAAAAGACTTAGACCTCAGGCTGCCATCCCTTCATCAAGTCTTTAATATTCATGTTTGAGGGAAATAAGTTGCAATTATGAATCATGATCTTTTGTCATCCTTTACCTGACACTTACATTGAAATCCTACTATTGCAGAGAAAAACAGGTATTTAGGATTGAATTAAATCTTGATTATTTTCAAAGAGCAGCATGTCTCTTGCATTTCACATCATGTCATGACAGGAGTATTTCAGAATAATTCAATGTAATCTACTGTAACAGCAATGTAAAAGCTTTCAGTTTCTTGTCTGAAGTGAAAAAAAGCCAAATAAGCCTCCTTCTTCATGAGAAGAAAGGCAAAGGAGGAAAGGTACAACTGAAATCTATAACCTGCTGAAAGAAAACTGYTTAATGTTTGTGAACAAAGGGCACAGTGCATAGAACAGGTCTAACAACAGCAGGAGAATAATGAAAATGCAGAAACTGATGAAAGATGTACAATAAAAGTGAGAGATAAATGAAGCAGAGATGAGCTGATTTAAACAAAGGAATTGTTTCAAATGCTACAACTTTAAATTTGGGAAGGAAACTGTCCCCAAAATCATATTTGTTGGGAGCAATTCCAAAAGACCCTTTAGAAATACCACCTCAAAAAATAATTTATTTTCAAGTGAGTTTGGCTTTCCTTTTTGACTGCAATGTCTCCAATTGTATTCTTCCTGTCCTTGTCAAACTTGCTTTCTACTTCCTACATTCATCAATACAGCTAAATAGCTAGACAAAAGGATAATACATTCCAGATGCTATTAAATTTGTAAACTAATTTCCAATAAGCAAGAGCCCATATCTCTGATATCATATAAATGATTGTTAATAAATCATACAAAGAATTACATCATAAATTACTAAGCACTTGAACTCATTTTAYCCCAGAGTATAATTTTACCCCCAAGAACTGAAGGAAATCAAAACAAAACTGTCTTTAAAACAGCTGAACAAAAAAAAAAATCCAAGATATTGATATTGCAACTATGTCTGAATAAAGAATAAAGGAAACAGTGGATGCAAAGTGAGGTTTCATTTGGACTTTTTTCATTACATGTACACTTCACAATGCAAGAGTATCTTCTGCACATTGCTTCATTTACACRGACACAAAAACATGAAGAAAAATAATTTAAATAGCAACTTTCTTTGTGGAAGTTCCTGTGCTACTGCAAATAAAATCTTGACTTTTTGAGTGTTTCCATCCTATTTTACAGTGATGGGGAATTAGTCTGAACTGTGCTCAGAGGAGAAAGAGCAGGTCCACCCAGGTAGCTGGTGCTAGTCCACCTCTGGGATTGATCTTCACACTCTCACACACCCGATTGTAGGTTAATACTTCTCCCTCCAGAGATGCCTAAGGTCCCTCTCAGGGTAGCTACACCCTACGAATGCCATGATCAATTAGGATTAAAGGAGGCCAATATGGCCTTTTACCACAACCCACAACGCTTTTAGCTCTGGTGAGATCTAACTAGCCAAATGAGGCCATGACTTCTGTGCTTTTTTAATCTCTCCACATCCTATTTGCTGCACCTGCAGACTGAAAGGCTGGCCCACCCTGCATAGGTCACAAGTGCCCGGTGAGCCTGGCAGCTCAGGACACCCCATGCTCACAGAAGCCCTGACCATAAAAAGCAGTAGAAGGGAGATWCTATACAACTTYCCAAAYKAGAAWTTWTTTTTTTTTTAGTTCAGTACTCCCCAGCCACTCAAAYACATGAAAGCTCAGATCTCTACTCAAGGGCACACACACCGTGGTGTTGTAACATGCACCTTTATTTTTTTTACGTAGCTTTTGGCTACATGCAGTGAGGGATTTTAAGGAGGAAGGGGATAGGACTTACCTTCAGCCCCTTTCATGAATTTCTAACCTGCATATCTCTATTCTCACCAAGCACACAAATATATAATGTGTTTCTTACCATGCTCCAATATACAGTTAGCAGAATGCAGCTGAGACAATAATACACTTAGAACTATACAGATTTCCAAAGTCAGAGCCACAATGAACATCAAACTACCCAGGAAAAATACAGAAAAWTCATATAATGAATAATACATAGTGTGTATACTTCCTGTATACAGAATTCATAATTGTTTGTGGTRGTGTAAGTACTTCTCTGGCTTGAACCTCAGTTGACCACATTACTCACAACCACAGAAGTTACACAGATGATGCAACTGAATTCAAACATATTTCCTCAACACTATTCAAAACTCTATCACTTTTAAAGAAAAGTGGTTTTAGAAAAAAAAATGCTTTTTTCCATGTATGTATTCTGGTAAAACCAGAGCGTCTTACTAAAGGTGGGATCTCATGAGAAATGAATAATGGTTAAAAACATTATAGTGATACTTTTAACAATAAGAACACTGGTTTTTCATGCCCAGTGCCCTACAGCTTGTCAAGGGACAGGATGTTACAAAAGTAGAGAAAAAAAGTGTTCATCCCAGGAACATGGGGCACTGGCCTTTAACTAAACCGTTGCCTGGACAGACACTAGAAGTGAAGCACTTTTACCTGATTCAGACTAGGTGAAGAAGAAAAGAAAATTACCTGCGTTGAAAATACTCAGTTCTGTTGCAAAAACAAATGATCAGGGCTGTTCAGGGTGTTTGYAACACCATTAGCAATGAATACCTTACTTTCTTAGCAGAAAACTGTTAATGAAAAGTGCAGCTGTGGGTAGGGGGAAGAACAGAACATAAAAATCAAGTAATAAAGAAGCAACATRTCTGTCATTTCTACACCTAATCATACAGCCTCTGTGTTACATATGGTTTGGATGTGATTTTAGACAGGATTTCTATGAATTACCAAACCAGCAGTCAAAGTTTAACTCCATTTTCAAAACATGCTGTGTTACTGACACGTAACATACCCACACTAAAGCAAACCGAATTAGACTTCAAACAAATAAAGCCTCCGGTGATCATCCTTTAGACACTGGAAACTACTGCAGCTACTTGACATGGCTTCAGGGGTCACATTCACATTCTGAATTAAGCTCCCCAGGGACAACCTGCAACAGTAACAGCAACACAAAAGTCTTCCAGATGGTGCAATTAGTCTTGATGGGTATGTGGCAGGAGACAGGTGCCTCCAGGGAAAAAAGTGAACTAAAAGCAACCCAAGTGAAATTGTGCACACAAAAAAAAGATACATCAAGCTGACACTCTTTTAGAAAAACCTCTGCTGAACACCACAAGTGCATGCATAGGGTACTCAAAACCCCCCTCAATCATTAGCACAATTTTGCTTCCTGTTAAGTTTACAGGCTGGATATCTGCAAATGACATCCTTCATCTCGGGGGACTGCATACCGAAAGAAGGCAGGAAAGTCAAATACCCCTACAATTCCGTTTTGTAATTCAGAATTTGGGGGAGGGAAGGAAAAGCCATTTACTCTAGATATTATCCGTGTGACAGAGTAACCCAGTTGAAAACTGGCAGATTCACAGTTTYAAATACAGCACAGTGTTCACAAAAAAAAATTCATCTTAGAGCACAGGGGAGAAGCGCCTGGCTCCGACACATGCGCGGTGTGACACTGCACACGCACGGGAGACTCACACCACCCACTCAGGCAGTGACACYGGCTAATAGCTAATGTGCTGCAAATTACACCTCCTACTACCACAGTCCGTCTGCTGCAGAGAATAAATCAGGCAAACGTTTCACTTAGTGCTTTGTGTATTGCTCCACACGTGCAGCTATTTCAGTAGAATTTTAACCTCCAACAACTGTCAGGTTTAACTCCATCGGTAATTTACACTTTGATTAAAATAAAAATCTGCTATTCTTTGCAAGCACCATTTGTATTTAAGTATTTAAATAYCACAAAGGTTTAAAATTATTTGCATGAGACAAAACCACGTTCCTAGCACTTCTTTTCATTATATTAAAGTGTGAATTTAAACAATAAAGAGGAAACATCGCAACTAAAACAGTTACTGTAAGGAAGAGCTGGAAATGGGGCTAATTTCATGGTACCAAAAGGCAGCAAAAAACAACCTGCACAGGCAACTCGAAGCCAATTGACTCTGCAAGTGGGTGTAGCAGAAAAGACCACACTTATGGGTACTAGCGCTAATTCAAATTTAATTAATTATGAAGAATGCAGAACAAATTTTACAACAAAACTGATGTGATAAGGTGTTTTAGAAGAGACAAAAAGGGATTATTAAATGTTTGGATAAACGTTGTTACTACTTCCCAAATGTTCTGCTCACGACTGAAGCAAGCAGGAGCTGTGCAGGGAGCAGCCCTTTCATCAGTTACCCCACAGGAGCCCCTCCAGCCCCACCCCAGAGTGTTTGGTGGCCACAGCACTGCTGGTAGGGGCTGAAGTGGATGGATCACTGTCCTTCTCACCTCCTCCGGTAATTTTTGCCCTTCCTTTCCATGCATTCTATCGAAGGCATCCCACTGACAAGATTAATCATTTTGTTTCAGGCCATACACAAGCCCCGTGTAGTTACAAGGGGAAGGAAAACAGAGAGGAATTCCATTCCTTTACCTTCCCTGTTCAGCTGTCAAACAAAAGGAGGGGGGAAAGAATGGCCTGTTCACMCAGCTCTAATAAAAAGCAGCTGTGAAAGTCTGTAACACAACCAAAATCAATTACATTGATGAAGAAGATTTATAAGCATAGGATAGAGTCATTGAAAGCACAGGCTAGTTTTAGGCTGAATTAGAAACTATTCTGAAAAAGAAATCCCTATATTCAAACTGACAATTCCAAATGYGACAATTGATAGAGTTTTTAAATCTGTGGCATCTCAGGAAAGTACCTTCAATTTTGCTCAATATAGAAGGGTTATCAGGAAGCACTCACRTTACAGGTTCAGGTACATTTAAAAATAACACAACTCACTTTTTTGAAATTAATTATAACTGACAATTCTATATCTAGCACTAGAAGTAAGGCATGGAGCTACTTSGCAAGACTGTTGGCTTCCTTATTAGAAATGCAAGAAATACCAGCCTCAGGGCTTTTATCCAATTTGCTGTATTAATGACTTGTCAGAAGTAAATAAGAGAAAATTCTCTGACATACTCATTTTTAAAATGGATGTTAAACCTCTGTATTATTGATGCGCATATTTGAATCATAGGATTCACCATCTGACCATATGATCACACTCAAACATGCATACATTTGAAAACTGAGAGCATTCAATTTTATACCTTTGGTATATGCTAACAGCAGTCTACAGCAATTTATTTTCACCTGCTACTCAAGTTTCAAGTATTTATTAAGCATCCTTCTGTACATCTCTCCAGAACACATTAAAAACCCTGGCCCATTCCAACATTCACAGCCAGATCTGTAGAGGAGAATCAGCCTTGTCATGACATGTGCTTTGAGCATGATTCAGAAGGGGAGAGAAGACAAACTTACTTCACATGGAGYGAAGAGAATGGAAAAATGGGATTCAAATTAAATATGCAGCTGACACGAAATGACAGAAGGAGGGATGCTCTGCAACCCACATGCCATCTCAGCTTAGAAGTCCACTAGAGGCTGCAGATGAAAATGTTTGTTTTAGAAACTTATTCTTGGACTTGGACAACTGAACATCTCTTTGCATATGGAAAATGAGTATTGAGTTTTGGAGTACTTCCTTACCTGAAAAACAGGCTTGTGATAAATGGGATGGGGTTCATCACCATTATGCAACTGCCTAGTAATTAAAGGGTTTATCCAGTAAGGGCAGACTTSTATAATGAGTCACACCAGGCTTGGAGGAATTGAAGTTGCCGTCTCACTTTGTGGGAAGATGCTCTTACACCAGTTTACAAGGGAGTCTTTAATAATCCTCCTGCTCCACCTCTCCGCCTCTGAGAAATGAAGGGTTTCAACCCAGGACCTTTGTGAAGCCAATCACAAAGAAATACAGACAAAAAGCCAAGCACAGCTCTGGTGTAAAGATGACATGTACCTCYCTGCAATGGCTTTTCATCCAAAGGCAAAAAAAAATTATTAAAAGGCAATTTAGAAGTTCACTTAATAACACAAAGAAACTTCTGAATAATTTCAACCATTATATGGTATGATGCTTGGAGAGTTAAAAGTAAGCCAAAACAGTAACTTAGTCATGTGCAAATCAAGAGTGGTTGTGGTCCAGTGAGGAAATACTTGTCTGAAATTTATGGATTCATAACTACACACTTACAGGCAGAGTCACTGAAAAACTTACACAGAAAACGTTGTATCTGTGCTTTCACTTGGCAACTCTTAGACTTAGGAGTACTTGGGAATGAACTGCAACCAAGGTCTTCAGTTAAAAAAAGGCCTCAAAATGCTCAGTTCCACAAAAGCTGCAGGATTTTTCTCTACGCCAGAACTCTATAAATTTGGGTACCTTTTCTACCAKTTATGATATCATCTCAGACACCTACTTGGCTGGAGACAGTGACTAAAGATCATGCTGTATACATTTAAAATAGAAATGRTATGAAATTCAGATATTCAAGGGTCCCAGAAATCTACACAAAGTGCATCTGTGAAATATTAAATGTATTCTTCACAYAAACTGGATAGAAGAGTAACAAATATTATCTTTGTTGCTTTCTCTTGGAAGAAAGTTGCAAAAGCAAACCTTCYAGAACAGAAAACTCCTGGAGTAGAATTTCTAGGGTCCTTTCCAACCGGAGKGACTCCAGCTGCTCAATTTTCATGAGATCTTGCTTACAAGGAGAAATATTTCTTAAAAAATGGTGAAAAATTCCATCCAAAGTTCCATCACTATTGCTTATTAAATGTGATCTTCATATGGAAGTGTGGAAAACTACACTCCCAGGTAGAAGATACACAGAATTTGGGGTCAATCACATAATTCCCWGAAGTAATTTATCACAAGATAAAGTCTTGCACATTATTTTTTCAAGAATCTCTAGAAAAAGCCACAGCCCCCCTCAAGATCGGAAGAGAGACTGATCTCCTTCTGGAGCTGCAAAATGCACTTATTCCTTCAGGCTTTAGTAACTATCTTAAATATTGCAGTACTTTCAAGTAGAAAATTCCAACAACTTCTAAAACACAACAAGGATCACAAAAGATGGAGCCTTCCAGGAAACTACAAAAGTCAGAAGGTTAGATAAAATTGTGGAGATTCAAATGGGCAAGATCCCACAAAACCCAAATCTTATGCAAAACACAAAGTTTAAGAAACTAGAGGTTTTTGATCAGGCACCAAAAAAAATTCAAACACTTCTTCTTGGTAACTTGGAGTTAATTGTAACTGAGCATTTACAGCTCCTGGAAATCAATACAGCCTTCGAATTCTTGAAATAAAAAACCACTAAGTTTCCCCTGGAGACTGTAGAACCCTATTTAGACACTAGTATCAGTCTACCTTCCACTGCTACTAGATTTATTTGATTTCCCAAATAGGCAGAGGTTATTTGAATCACTCCCATGAAGATCAGTAGTTGCATATTATTTTCAGGTTTTTTGATGCACTTATTTCCTTTAGGGTAGGATATTCCCTACTTTTAAAAACAAAAACAAAGAAAAAAAGCCCCAACAAATCAATCAACTAAAAACCCAAACCAAACAAAAAAAGCCCACACATMATCAACTCCAATTTTCTGCAGAACTTATGACCAAATGAAGACAAAGRGGAAAAAGATTTGCTTGGTGAGAAGAAGAAAACCATTATCTTTTTCATTTGAATGAAGGTGCAAATACACAGCAACAGCTTGAGACTGAAGTGTGAAAAAGGTTGTTTGGAGGTTGCAGGGAGATCTGAAAAATACCTACGATGGAAACTGAAAAAAAACTACACTATAAAAATAATGGACGGCGATAATCAGACATTTATCTCAAAGACATTGATTATTCAGTAAAAAATATTATTTACTGCTATTATTATTTTAAGACCTCCTACTCTCTACCCAGCAGATCTTATGAGTGATAGGGGCAGGACCACCTTAAGGATGACAATAAAGGCACCACACAGGAAACAAACCACCAAAATGTATTTTTAAACCAAGTGCCAGTCTYCACTGTTTTTCCTGGTCAGCGACTTGGTTTGGAATGTGATGTGGATAGCAGGCAAGCTAACATCAAAAAATGCAGTTAGTGTCTGAGTGCAATTACTCTGACCAGGAGTAGCTTGCAGGTCTGGCACCCTTATCTTTCTGACCACAAATACTTAGACAGAAGCCTAATTTTTGTGTGTCTGATTTCTCCATCAATATTTGCTTTATTTAAACTTTGTGGGAGGTCTAACACCCCACTCTCAACCAATATCAACAGGTGGACTCAGGCACAAGACTGCCTTTCTGGGAACAGGCTCTCTCAGATCCAGGAATAATCTGCTAAGTGAAAGGAATAAAAATATTTTGGAAGAGTTCAGTGAATGACAGAAAGATGATTAGCTCCAGAAGGCTAATGAATTCAGACACCTCTGGAGCTCCAGTGTCACTTCAGCAATACAGTAATTGTAGAGCCTGTCATAAAAATGTATTTTGCACTAAATAAACTTTACTAGGAAAATGTAACAATGAAATAGGTCAACTCCTGGCCATTATCTCAGACTTAAATTGCTCACAGCATGTTTTACAAATGGATGAAACACAAAAAGGAAAAAATGTTAGGATATGTATTGCCATGACAGAATGATATAAAAAGTTCTTTTAACCTTCCATAATGAAAAAGATTTAAAGATAACAACTTCACTGGTTTTCAGAACTATTCAGATGAATTAATTACAAAAAAGAAATCACACATTCAGATGAATTAATTATGAATAATTCTTCCCTAAAAATGYTGAGGGCTCTTTACTAGTAGTGAGAAAGAGGTTCCAAGTTTTGTGCTTCAATGGACTGTTCTCACTTTAAGTAGTTCAGCCAAACACATGCCAAGAATACCATAAACAAAAAACTTCCTTCTGGACAGAAACAGAAATTAAGTGGTTGAAAATCAACCAACAGCATTTCTCCAAATGCAGCACTCTGCAGTGTCACCACTTACTAGAGTTAAGTGSTTATACATAGCAGAAGCCTTTTGTAAGTTGGTGGGGGGAAAAGCACCTTAAAACATWGTGGATGATTAGTACAAAGTGCTAGGCAGCAATACGAACATACAGTCGCAAATGAGAAATAAAACTTCCCAGATTCTGTGACAAATGTATATACTTATAAATACTATACCTTGAGGCTTTTCAAAAGTTCCAAGCAATCAAAGAAAACTTTTAAAGAAACAATTTCAGGCAAACTTAGACCATAACTCCTACCTGTCTTATCTTCATTTGATGTTTTTTCTACAAATTTCTGATTCTAGAGGGTCTTTTTGGTTTTTTGTTGTTGTTGTTGTTGGTTTTTTTTTTTTCAGCAAGACCCAAGTGACTAACTGTGATAATTGAGATGAATCTTGGTTTTTACTCAGGTCAAGGAGTATTTTCGATGTGAGCTCCACCCAAAATCTGTATTTGTCACTCCACTGTGTCAATATCACAACTGAGATTGTTCATCTGAACTAAAACCCCTCCGTTTACAAAGATCAACCTAAAACCCAATAAGATCTGTCACCTTTTTGGGGATCATTGCTAAGCATCAAATAAGCTCATAAAGTTACCAGCAGCACCCTTTAAATTTCTCAAGTCTTGAAAGAAGATACAGCACAAAAATACTGAAAGTATTTTACAGAAAAAAACTGTTAGGAAATAAAAATCACTGGAAAAGTTTAGATATTTTCAATTTTTTTTTTTTTTTTCAGAAAATGCAAGACTTCAGAAGGCCTGAGATTTTAAGCAAACACTTGTGGTTTTGGAAATGCTGGTTTCTATGGCAACTAGGAAGGTCTTCTTTATATAGCATTATAAACAGATGGTAAAGACCGGTCATGTTTGCTTCTTTGCCAACATATCAATAGAATGCTGTACTATTCTATCTCTTGTATTACAATTATTAAGTAACTTGGGTATTCAAGCAAGAAATTCTACAAATCAGACTTGCTCAACTAGTATGTTTTTTTCTATAAACACATGAAGATTCTTAACAGTAAAGTCACTGTAGTCTATATAGGCAGATTTCTTTGGCAAAGCTTTTTATAAATGTTTTCTCAGCACTTGCCACGTAGGGTACATTACTACCACAAATATGAATCTGACAGGAATTAAAATAATTAATTCAAAAAARACATAGAAATGTGACTGTTTACACCCACTGGTATTAAACTGTACTTCAGAATTATGCTTTTGTTGTATTGCATTTGGAATTATTCAGTGAAGATGTAGCAAGGTGTAAGCTCATCTTTGTTATGTCATAACAAGCAGAGTTCATTCTTGCAGGTGATTTGTAAAAGAAAGAAAATATTTTTGTATTTCAATCTTTCAGTTATAGTTATGGCACATCATATACAAATGGTTTCTTTTCCACACGTGGTTGAAAGTATCAAGAGAATTTGATTTGGTACAGCATTTGATTTGGTAACTCTCTGGAAAATTCTGAAGTACCAACTGCTGGCAGTGCAAGCTAAAATAGATTTCTGCTACTGAATTCAGATGACTCCKCCAGTGGTTTAGCTGTTTAACATGTTTCATGCCAAAAACGAGGGGGTAACGTAGAGGAAAGGTAGAAGCAGAAATTCATCAGGTTTTTGATTGCAAGTCAGGAGCCCAAAACACACACTTCAGATCACAGTATCCCCTGTATTCTATTCCCCCCTGTATAGAKTAGATACTACTTTACTATCAAAGTAGTATAAAAATTATTAGTATTTCTGATCCAACTTCCACTGAAATTCATGTCCTTTCCATAAGGGATGACACCTAAATTTTCTATTGCTTATTTTTGTTAACTACTTTGTGGGAACTTGTGGTTTGGTGGGTTTTGGTTTGTTTTTTTTTTTTTTCACTGAACAGCAGCATCTCAGGGACAAATGTAATATCTAAAAACTTGTCTTTACACAAAGTACAAATTTACAGGTCTACCCCTATCCAATCTGCTCCCAATATCACAGCAGYTATCACTAATAAGCGAGATTCAAAAAAATCACCACACAACCCAAAGTTCTCAAAACCCACTCAACTTCACAAAACAACCAATAATACATTTTGGAAACGTGTGAACTACTAAAGATGYGAATATGTTTGGCAAAGATCAAGAGGATAACAAGTATTCAATATGCACAGAGAAGCCAGAAATGTGCTAGGGTATGGATGAGAAGTATTTGTGCACGTCAAATGAGACTGCATTAAGCAACAAGTTCTACAGATAATCACACACAAATTTTGTGTTGGTAGTTTTATGTTTTTCTGTTTGGTATCAGGCAAAGGATACACAAATACAGTAGGGTCCATTCTGCCAAAATCCAAAGAGTTTCCAGCAGTGCTTAGACTGTAGATACCTAACACTACTTAGCATAAAATTCCCAGGGTGGTTTGGTTGCCCAGCCTGTTTAGAAACACACATTCAKGTGACAAGAAGTTCCTGTTGTTGTCTATGTCTTTGAGAATCAGTCCACTGGCCACTGCAGTGGTCAACATTACAGAAATCCCCAAACACCTCTGTCATTTTAGGATACTGTTGTTCACCTGCTGGCTGCACCAAAACTCACCATTTCCATGCTTTAGGTGATTTCTCTTCATAATAACCTAAATCAAATTTAGTCTTTGATATATAAATGTGATCAGTAGCAGGTGAAGGAGGGTAAGTTTAGGGAACTTTTAAGCAAGTCAGGGCGAACAAATGGGATGCACCCACAAGTGCTGAAGAAAACACCTATCACTATTGCTAGGTCACTTCATGATCTTTAGAAAGTGATGGCTATCAGGGGAGGTTCCCAAGGATGAAGAAAGTGTCACTCCTGTGTTCAAGAAGGGCAAGAAAGAAGCTGGAAAGCTACAAAGACAGCTGAAAATACAAAGGTAGGGTAAAACCTTTAACTAGTATTCAAAATAAATCACATTACAATTTAAGAGCCCTTTTAAGAGGGATGGCAGTGGAGAACAAGCTTTGTGCAAAGGGCCTGAACTTCAATTTGGCAAGTACATGGAACAGCACTAAATTCCAAATGGTGTGGGGAGTGAAAGGCAAAAACATGTTTTTATCATTCAAAAGGACTGTAGGCTTCATGTGTAACACAAGACAACTCAGCCCTCACACCGACTGCTTTATTTGCATTGGACATAACAGAAAAAGATGGRTCCCAATTCCAAAGCAGAACACCAACACAAACAAAGAGAGGGAGATGCTGTACTAAAGTTATGTAGTTACTCAGGAAAGGTGTTGGTGGTACTGAYCACCTCAGTTTTTCCTAGATTGCCTGGTGCCAGAGTCTGGAGRGCAAGTTAAGAAACTTAGTCTGTAGGAATTACTGGAGTCCGCAAGAAAAAACTGGCAAGAGGAAGTAGTGCTGGAATGTGAAGCAGGAACTTAATTTCTCCCCACAACTCCMAACGATTTTGACAGCATGGGAAACAAGTGGAAGGCAGCACTGCTAACAGAGGCGTAAAAAGAACCACTCTAGAATTGCCAAAAGAGAACACCTTACTAAAATGTCATTCTTGGAATAGAAGCAAGAGTGAAAAGAAAAATGAAAAATTAATGCCATGCTATGCTTTATCAATTTGCTTCTCTACCCTTCTGATACCAACAGTACAAGGAAAACTGTTATTCACTATACATGTGAGGCAACCTTGGAAAAATTTCCAAGTAACCATTGTAATAGGAGAGGTGAAAATAGAGGAATCTGCTTCAGGTAATCTGAAAACAAGATTCCAAGGTCTACCACCTAGGGAAAATGAAAGAGTGCCCAAGGTGAAACTGCCAGAAGCAAAATTGTCCCAGAWTTAGGAGTCACAAGGAAGGAAATTTAAGTCACTGATCTGATCCTGCCTCCAAGAGATACAGAAACCAATAAAAATGAAATGGCAGGCTTTGACAAAGGAATACAGCACTGATATTAAATGTTTGCTGAGACAAAGTGCAATGGGAGTGAGGAGAGAGAAACCCGACATATGCAGGAAGATAACTAATGTTTCTTTACATTTAGTTTACATGTGGTTTTTTTTATTATTACATATATTATCGAGATGTACCTGATATTTTATTCTAATCTGGCACACATCTTGCCATGTAGCTCAGAACAGGACCTGCATTTTCAGCAGTAGCTTAAACAAATCTTAAACAAATGATAGAATTTGTCAAATGAAAAATGTCAACTCAAATTGCTACAAGAAGTCCATCTTCTTTGGAGGAGTATCTACCTCTTCTTTAAAAATCTGAAAGCATCTTTCTGTTCAGTATTCTTAATAATTTTAAATCTTGAAAGAYTTATCATTTTCCTGGAATGAAAATCAACAAAATGCTGCCTTCAGTCATGCAATGTAATATTATCCAAACCAACACCACCCTACCAAGAAAAGAAAACAAATCTTCTGAAAGTAATTCTGTATGTGTTTTAAATATTCTTTAGTTTTACCACAAGCACACTGTTATTATTGTCAACAGCAAAAGGCACCCATGTAAAGCTATAACTCACTTGAAACTATGACAATTCCCAGGCTTTTTATTCTCCCGGATGTACTGACATTTCAAAAAAAAAAAAAAAAAAAAAAAAAAAAAAAAAAAAAAAAAAAAAAAAAAAAAAAAAAAAAAGACAATGATTTCCAGTATTCCATTATTTTATCTTTTAGTTCTCCAGTTACATATGCCACCTCTGGAATGAAACGCAAATATTCTTTCATGATCACCTCTTGCAATACTCTCAAAAAATTAAAGCAGAACCTTAAAAAAAAATAAAAAGGGGGGGTTCAGATAAATCACCACCCCCTTCTGAAAAATCAAGTCTTCAAAAAAATCTGTAACAACTATTGCACAGGCCTGGCAATCTCATACAAGGGAAAAAAATATACAACTCTCATATTTCAATATCTTTTTTAAACTTTCACCCCAAATGTATCAGGTTGTAGGAAACAGTTTTTCCCAAATGATACCTTGTCAATATYAATAGAGTGCTGACTTGCAGAAACAAGTTAACAAGTTACCTGTTCAGAGCGGTTTTTCCTCCACCAGCTCTCCCGCTGCTCCTTTAGCAAAACACCAACTGTGCCTGACCTCACTTGGTTCACATGAGACCAYGGAAAAGAAGACAAAAATCCAATACACACATTGCCTGACGTGCAGTGACTTGATTAATCACCCCAATGCTGCTAATGACTTTCTGATTATGACATGCAACTACAAATGTTCCCGTAAATATGAATGAATTTGCGAGAACTACCATCTCAGCACAACTAGACAGCCTTAAAACTCTCCTTCAATTTCTACACCATTCTATACCAGGATTTCAGCAACAGCCATTTTGTACTGCTTACACATAAAATCATTTGATTAATTGGATTTACGCTTGGTATGATGAATGAAAACCTCTATACATAATTTCAGCCTGGGAAAGAAATATTGATTGCACGCCCAAAATTTCAAATTTATGATGGGTGCCAGCCTGTTCTATTCTTTTGTTTRGGTGTCCTTGGTCAAAACAACATTCAAAACAATACTATGTGTTAAAGCAAAATTTTCTTAGCACTACACTTCCTGCAATATTGCTATTTATAAGCTCTTAATGTACCAATGTCTAATTACTAAGTTTCTTAGAACATAAACAAAGGGAAATACTTCAGCTGAAAATATTTCCAAGACATCTGACTTSGAAAAATTAAGTATCTTAAAAAAAATTAAGAGCTAGAGCATGACAAAAGTGGTAAACAACTTTTTGCCTTCTATGTTATCTTAATTCTGAAGGACAGAACTTAACTTTGGATCACAGCCAAAGAACTTGTAACAAAGTTGCTAAGCTTTCACCACAAATCCAATAGTCCAGTTATATCTTTACAGCAGTTTGCTGGCAAGTTCTGGAGTATGGTAACTGTGTTCCTTACCATGCCAACAGTGGGATACATTTWAATACTTTGAGGAACCATATGCACTTTCCTTGGGATATGTTAACACAAGAAAAAATGAAAAAGGTCGTTCTCATAAGTGAGCTTAATTTGCACATACAAGCTTGCAGCCAAGGAATATGTTTGTGTGCTGCAACATTCTTTCCCCCATTCCACTAAACATTTTTTTTTCTATACTCAAGCGCACTTCATCTGTGATTTCAATTTGCCATTGAAAAAGCGTATGTAAGATGAGCTGTAAAATTACAGGATCGTAAATTTAAATGTCAAAATGTAAATGAAAAATGTACAGATATCCAAGAAGCATGCCACTGGAATTATACAGAGCTTTTTTAAAAAAAACCCAACCCGGTACCACTACCATTATAATATATACAGTGCTCTCAACAATTTTCGTTACCTATCAGCTTTACTTTTGCTAGTTGGCAAATACTGCTTTTCAGTACTGTTAGATGCCAGTCCAAAAACATTTCAGAGATTTCATTTTCTCTCCTCAACAGACTAGGAGGTAGCCAGCTAGAATGCTAGAACCTTTCAGTGCCTCTATGTCTGTGCTTAGACATCCCCTTCCTGCTGATGAGGCCAGCCACAGCGGATCTTGAGGYTTCTAAAATGAAATGTGATTAGTACTTTGTGGTGAAGTATGAGTGATCAGAGATAAAGAATAGGCAAAAATGAAGGTATTCAATTCTCCACTAAAACCCAGTATCTGTTTCCATGTTTTATTCTATTTTGGCTACTCATTCCTCTAGAAAAAAAAAAAAAAACAACCCAAAACCAAAACATAAATCATAAATCTTTCCTCTCACGACAAATTTCTGCAGAGACATGCAAGCCTGCTGTGAGGAAACTGAAAACACTTTCACTTCATTGAAGAAAGAAAGTAGAAACTGTAAAAMAAAATCTCCAGACACAATGAACAATCTGACCAAGAGCAAGATATAATTCACAAAAATGCCTTTACATGCATTCTTGTCCCTCTATACCCTTCCTTGACACCTGAGCCTCTGGAGAGGTGCTTATGTGGAAAGACAAGTGTGGATCAACAGCATCCTGCCAAACATTATTCCACCTCTTAAGGAAAAAACACCACATACACACACACACACACTCTGCTTTTTATAACCCAGATAATTCTTCAAATACACCTGCAAAAGTCAATGATAAAAAAAAAGCCATTCACTATATATTGAGGCTTAGTCCGACTTGTCTCTATAACCAGCAAGGCAAGTTTTCAGTTCAACCTCCAAAACTCTAAAAGTACCTTAGTGCAACTTTAATGATAGACTAATAACACCACCGCAAACTTGATTCCAGATTTCATGATAACCATCCTCCTTAACTTTCCCAAATTTAAAAAAAGCATTTTTTAAAATTTTGCACTCATGTTCACTCCAAATGGTCTCCACTCCCAAAGCAAACTTGCAAAAGCTTTGTTGTGTCAGCAGACCAGAGGCCAGGCAGCGCCTCCTCAGCTTCAACAAGCTCCCCAGCTTGCTTCCTCTTTCACCACGTAATAAAATACTGAAAAGTGGGCTTTTAGCAGCAAGCCACAAGAAAAAAAATAAACAAACCAAACCTCAACCCCCAAAACCTTGAAATCAGTTACTAGTCAGGTGTCCTATTATCTCGGGACTGAGGCAAGAGAGTGAAGCAGATAAAAATCAAATGGGATTGTTCAGGCCCATGGTGGGGTTTTGGAGGACCAACATGCTCTCTACAGAAATACACTTCTGCTGGGTAGTGCAACAGAACAGAATGATAGTGCCATGGTGACACTTTTCAATGAGCAAGATAACTCCTAACAACATCTTTGGAGAGARCCACACAGTTTTGCCCATCTTGGACAGAGATGCCGGTTCTATCAAATATCTCATGTTCTCAACCACTACAAATGGAGATAGAATCACCCATTGCTTTTGAAAACAAACTTCTGAGGGCACCTTAACATTACAGTATGATCTAGAACAACACTAAATGTTAACTACATTTAAGGACAACRGTGGTTAATAGTTATATTCACTGAGCAGAACTTGGGATCAAATTAAAGTGTGTAGTTTTTAAGTAATCATATTCTTGCTCTAGATTTAATGACTGCAAATGAAAATTCAACTGTCTAGGGTGCATCTGACAGTTATAGGTAAGTCAGCCATCTAAAAATAAGAACTTGCAAATGTTAATAGACTGTGTATAGAAAATGTCAATCCTGGTGCAAACTCYCAACAAGTAAAGTTTAATTAGCTCCCCTTATTGACCTTTTTAGAACTGATTCCATGMGGCTTATTTTGATAAAAGAATAAAAGCAGTGAATTCATCCTTCATATCAGACAGAAATTGGGTGGCTGTGTCAAGAGGAAATTTCTAATGCCTTCCAGAGACTTGAAYGACAGTGTCCTGATTTATTGTAAATGCTTCTTTCGGGCAATAAAAGGGAAGACATGCCAATTCCTGGTGTGTTACATCTGCTAATTTTAACTAAAATTAACTAAATTTTAACTAAAATTTATTAAAATATACTGTCCTTGACCAGAATTGCAGTGCACTTTCATGCATTAGGACAAGATCTCTTTCCAAGTCATATTAAGATAAGCCAAATATCCCACCATCTTTAACCTGCATTTGCAAATACCATGTGTGACRATGATTTTGTTCCAATCTTATCAGGTCTGTAATGCATGCAGCAGCATGAGAACCACAATATTTKAAAGTATTCTTTCTGCAAAATAATGCAAGAGCAGTATGACAGCATTTATATGGTAACACCTAAACAGGGAACATCACAATTCTTTTTTGCCAGTCAATAATACTGCATCAAATTTACCGCACACATCTTCAAAATCCATAAAAACAAAGACTTYAGAATTTGTAACACTTCAGGTTAGCTCTGAAGCAGAGGAGCATTTGAGACAGCACATCAAGCAGAAAATTCAAATGAGCTGGTATAAATGACAAGTAACATACATAATATGTAATACCACGTATATCCAGAGTCACCAAAATGTCAGATGCTGATGACTTAAATTACTTCAATTGAACAATTTATAAAACAGCACAAAGTCTTTCTTTTTAAATAACTTCCCCTTTTCATCATATAGAAATTATGCAGTATTTTTATATCTACATAGACTGTGCTTGTTATATTCAAATATAATAGTAGCCATGAACATGAACACTCAGAATAGTGTAATTGGACTCTTGTCCTATATTCTCTTATTAAAACCGCTGTAGTAAATATACAGCGTGCTAATAYAAAAAGAACTTCTCTCAGGACTTTAATTCTTCCTTTGAGTCAATGACGATCTATCAGTTTCCCATGAAAAATTGTTTGTAGTGACACTAGCTTTCCAGTTTTAGCACTGCACAACCAAAGTGCTTCTGACAGTCTCTTACAATTTTCTCTTTTTAGAGAAATTATCCATGTAACTTACAAGACGAGCAGAGACAGGAACAAATACTCCCTTGCTAACCTTGTAYTTCCTTCCAATTTTGCAGAGACAGTAGCTGCATCCTGTAGGTCTAACAGAGTGWTGAAGCCTGTAGGATTGTACTTCCTTGCAGGACTGATTTGCCATAGGATAAAGTACCATTAATAAAAGAAATTGAGCTCTTTCCTCAAACAACAAGGATTTGCTCCTTCTGGTAGACTTTCTTGCTCTTGGGGATCTGCAACAATCCTATTGCTAATCTGCARCTAAAAAGAATACCAAAAACATTTGCTGCATTCTATTCTTTCATCCAAGAGGGTAGCATGACTATTCCGAGAATATAAGCACAACAGATATGTGAGACTACAAGCACATCAGCAACTCCTCAGTGTTGAAGGTTCAATCATGCATCTTACTACTTACCCTTATTTTTAAACACAAAAATGTTGACACGGAGTTTTCCTGAGAGGTAAAGATAGAGGGCAAGGGAGAGAAAGGACTTACTAAAGTAGGCATCAACAGGACACTGTTCTTGTAAGTAATACGTAGCAAAGCACACAGCAACTCAAATTAGATCYTTCCCAACACAATCTACATCTCTTTCCTGCCTCTAGTAAAGTCTCTTTCATAACCAAGAGTTTGAATATCCAAGGGTGTAAGCTAACGTTACGTGCCACTGCAGGTCAGTGATCAGCAATCTCATTTCTGTGCAAAATAAATAAAATATTAGTGATGGGCAGCAGCTAAGTGTGTTCTTAAGCCCTACTKGTGACATGTGGGATGTGACCTTCTGCACTGTTTATGGAATCACACAGATTTTTTTTCAAGGGGGACCAAATCGGCCTTTATCAGAAGGCACAGCTAATGTTCCACTGGTTTTCTGTGCTTTCCTCCTGAACCCTATTCAGAGAATTCACTATTCAGGGCTTCTTATGCTGTAACATATGCAGAACAGATAAATTCAGATAGGCACAGGGAACTACATATCACATCCTGAGTATCATCAGGCATCAACTGAAAAAATGACAACTGTTTCCTCTTACAAGAAAATTAAGTAAATTGAAAGATGAAGTTTATCATGATAGCTAAAGAGCAGAGATACAAAAACATTTGCTGACCCAGGAAAAATGTTCAGCAAGCTGGCCTGCAAAGTGTTACCACAGGAACTTGCTCTTCATATCAATATAGCAGTGGCAGTATCAGTTTTGACTTTTCCTTTCCCAGGGCTACAAAGAATCACATAAGCAAGATGTTGTTTGCAAAATGCTGCTTTGGGACCAGAGTCGCAGCTCTTTAAACTACTCATGACCGCAGCTATAGGCAAATTCCACTTAAGAGAAATTTTAAATAATTGCACTGGTCAGAAATGAACAGAACTGGTCTGGAATARAACCACTTTTATTCTGTAAGACACTCTACCCCCTACTCCAGAATAGCTTCCTGCACTATAGTTATGCCAATCAATTGCTGTGCATAGATAAAGCATCATTGCTATGGAGCCTTCCATTAAAAACCCACCAAAAGTCCACTGCCAGAAAAACATGCACGTGGTCTAGCATGTTAGTTTTATGTGATGAGTGGGAGTTTTGAATAGGTTAGTTTTTCATTTAAGTGATGGACAGGCTGMTTCTTCTGTCTCCCAGGCCAAGGGCAAGATACTGTGTATTACTACTGCACACTGCTACGTCAGCTGCAAAGTACAACAGAAATTTTTCCTGATGTAAAAAACAATGATCAGAATTTGGATAAAAATTATTRTTGGAAGTATCAATGAATACAACAGAGAGGCAAAAGCTCAATTAGAACTTAAACTGGCCACTTCTGTAAAGGATAATAAAAAGTGTTTTTATAAATACATTTGTAGCAAAAGGAAGGGCAAGGAAGACTTCCTTTTTTAATTGGACAAGGTGGAGAATGTAGTTATCAAGGATGAGGAACAGGCTAAGGTACTTAACACCTTCTTTGCCTCAKTTTAACTACTTTGCTTCAGTTTTCAACAATAAGCTAGATCATCCTCAGGACAATCAGCGTCCTGGGCTGGTAGACAGGGATGGAGAGCAGAATAGCMCCCCTGTAATCCAGGAGGAAGTAGTTAGTGATCTGCTGAGCCACTTGGATGCTCACAAGCCTATGGGACCAGATAGGGTGGTCATCCTAGGGTGATGAGGGAGCTGGCAGAGAAGCTCACTAAGCCGCTCTACATAATTTATCACCAGTCCTGGCTAACCAGGGAGGTTCCAGATGACTGGAAGCTGTTCAGTGTGATGCCCATCCACAAGAAGGGCCAAAAGGAGGATTTGGGAAAAGTACAGTCCTGTCAGCCTGACCTCAGTGCTTGGCAAAATTATGGAACATATCTKAAGTGCAATCAAATGGACAGGACTTACAGGACAGCTGTGGGATCAGGCCCAGTCAGCATGGATTTAGGAGGGGCAGGTCCTGCCTGACCAATCTGATCTCCTTTCATGGCCAGGTGACCCTCTGGTGGATGAGGGGAAGGCTGTGGATGTTATTCACTCTGACCTCAGYAAAGCCTTTGACACTCTCCCACAGCACACTCCTGGAAAAGCTGGCAGCCCACGGCTTGGAGAGGTGCACCTTTCACTGGGTTAAGAATTGGCTGGATGGCGAGGCTCGGAGTGGGGATGAATGGTGCTGCTCCAGTTGGTGGCAAGTCACCCACCAGTGGTGTCACCCAGAGTTCTGTGTTGGGCTCTCTCCTGTTTAATATCTCTACTGATGATCTGGATGAGGGGATCAAGTCTACCATGAGCAAATTTGCAAATGACACCAAGTTGGCTTTGATGTTGATTTGCTGGAGGGTAGGATGACTCTGCAGAGGGATCTGGACAGCCTGGATAGATGGGCCAAATCCAACAATATTAAGTTTAACAGGACCAAGTGCTGTCCTGCACTTCGGCCACAACAATCCCCTGCAGTGCTACAGGCTGGGGAMAGAGAGGCTGGACAGTGGCCGGGAAGAAAGGGACCTGGGGGTGCTGATTGACAACAGACTGAACGTGAGCCAGCAGTGTGCCACATGGCCAAGAAGGCCAATGGCGTCCTGGCCTCTATTGGGAATAGTGTGGCCAGTGAGAATGCACAGGTGAGAATGCACCTTGAGTGCTGCGTCCAATCCTGGGCCCCACATTTAGGAAGGATATCGAGTTGCTGGAGCATATCCAGAGAAGGCCAGCAAGGCTGGTGAAAGATCTGGAGCACGAGTCCTGTGAAGAGCAGCTGAGGGAGCTGTTTAGCCTGGAGAAAAGGGGGTTTAGGGGTGACCTTATTGCCCTCTACAACCACCTGAGAGTGTAGTCAGGTGGGGTCAGTCTCTTCTCCCAGTCAAAAGTGACAAGACAAGAAGACACAGCCTAAATAAAGCTGCACCARGGGAGGTTTAGGCTGGATATGACGAAGAATTTCTTCTTTCTGGCATTGGAATGGGCTGCCCAAGGAGGTGGTGGAGTCACTGTCCCTTGCAATGAAAAGAATGGATGTGGCACTCAGTGCTATGGTCTAGTTCACATAGGGGTGTTCAGTCATAGGTTGGATTTGATCTCAAAGGTATTTTTCAACTTATTTGGGTTCTGCTTTTCTACGAATGGGCTTACACTGCTTTTTCTTCAGCTGTAGACCCTACATAAGTCTCAAGAGGTGTTGAAAATACTTTCAAGTAAAGCTGTTTCAGAGGAAAACAGAAGGCCGTTTTTTTGAGTTAAAAGGAAAAAAAAACTGCAACAAAACTACAAGTGTTCTGTAATTCAGACTTTACCTACATTTTTACAGTAATGTGTTTCTTCAGAATAAAACTGGTTATTTTCCAGACCAAAACTATGTTTTCAAAGCAAAGTCAAGGAACAGGATAACATGGATGGGATGGTGGCCACAATCTTAACAAGAAAAGAAAAAAAAAAGAACTACTGTTTCTTCACAGTAAAGCTAGAATGTTTTTTCTGAATCTTTTCAATTATTCCCCAGGGATGCTGCACACATAGCAAGTGTATCATTACATCATCCATATCACATTATGAAATATCTCATACGTCCACAGATACAAAGATTTTTCAAATACTTCATGGCTAACCTACTAACATAGTTTTGAAGTCCAGTTATCACTCAAGAACTCCTTACCTCAGTTTTCATTTAGTCATGATTGCATGAAAAGCTATGGCATAAATCCATTTCTATTTGCAGGCAGTGTATTTGGTATATTTATTCCTAGCTACAAAAACTAGACTGAAGTGCTGGAGATTTTGAACCACACTCAAAATAAAGGCATAAACACACTGTGAATACCTGGCTCACACCATTACTAAATTATTTGCGAGCGTGGGGTTCAAAGCKTTACACAGGGAATTTTCTAATAACTTCTAAAACCAAATTTCAAGACAGCTACATGTGCTTTTGCAAATTTAGGATGTAGCTGTAAAATTCTTGGTTTGATTACCTTACACATAAATTGAAACAAGGTAGTTAAAGTCCAGCTCTTCAGCTATTCCAGCAAAAAAATGCACTTCAAAAATTTGCATGAACTTCTGGATGTGACTTGATAGTATAAGCTACACATTTTTTACAAATGCATCTCAAGCTGCAATGACCTCTCACTGCAGAACACACARTAAGGAAAGCACATACCATTAAAAAAAAAAAGAAAGCAAAAAGCCTGCTACTCACATTTTGAACGGGAAAGTTCCAAAAGTGCATTGTCACAACAGCTACCTCAGCATGCCACTTACAGTTTATTTCCTAAGTTTATCTAGAGTAGTTCCAGACCAAATTAACAAATTTCTGAATTTAGAGAGCACAGAAAAACAAGCGTCTCAAAACTGGATATTTCTTTGTTCTAAACTTTAAGCCTGGAGCACTGAATCCCTCATTTAGTGACCTTATTTGGAGTCAGCGAAGGAAAACAAAATCACTTTCATAATGGCTAATAAAAATTACACAAGTTTAAGGAAATAGACGTGATATTTAAGATGTCGTTCACCCAATACCACAAAGCCAAACAAAACTTATGAACTTCGCTTTAGACATTCATATAGGTTTTGACCCTTCACATTCACAATTCACCTTCATTTTCTCGCAATGTCAAAAAGGCAAAAAAGCAAAAAAGCCTGAACACTAAAAAGAAAACCCCAGGGCAGCTGATACAAAGTTACTGATCCCATTTTTTGGGGGAGGGTTATTTTTCCTAAAACTGTTTGGACTGTAAGTTACTGAAGCCTCTGCACAACACCAAGCAGATATTTAGTGGTGAACTTTGGTTTAAATTTATAGCAGGTGACTACCACTGCGGCAGCATGCACTTTTGGTTTGTCCTCCTTTGTTCTACCCTCAATTCCTTGCTTCCCCCCAGYAGCAAAGGATGTAAACACAAAAGCAAGTTACAAAGAGTTAAAAAGTTACTGCTCAGCCAAGCTGTGATTCCCGTCCACTTTTAGCCTGCGGCAAACCCAGGCTAATTAGACTCAGGTTAACCTGCAATGAGAAAAGGTCAAGCTACATTGCATTATTTTGCATTYGCTTTGGGCTAAGTGAATGCACATTATTCAGTGTTCACAGCTCATCCTATGAGCAGTAACCTCACTGCACACACTTTATAAACAATTCTGGTTTTAAGACAATCCTATGTGTTGAGATAAAATACAGTTATACAATTACAGTACACTACCACTGGCAATACAATGGACAAGCCCTGAAAATTTAGTATGCGGTTTTGCTTTCCTGGTCCTTAAAAAAAAAAAAAAAAAGCAATATTATTGTGCAGTTAAATACATGCTAAAAACCACGGAAAGAATTTACAGAATTTCCACTGTAAGCGCCACTGGGAGTCTGTTTAACATCTGCCTACCTCTTCTCATGTGGATTTAAATTTACTTTGTTGTTGAATTGGTACAAAAGTGACACTGTTTTTGTAAGTGTAGATTATAATTTCAAGTGAGATACTCCTACAACCTGCACACAAATGAACACTGAAATTGAATTCATGACAGCTTGTAAAGTTCCACTTAGTCAAGAGAACAGAATTTTTTCCATTAAAGCATCCTTCAACTCCACCAGATTCAAATGTCTAYTTTATAAGTATTTTATTCTATAGGGATCCACCCATGTCTTTGGAGGTTCCAAGATAAACTCARTAGTCCACAACCAGGAAAAATCTCCTCTGCTCCTAGTCAGTGATCTTCATTTTTTTCCTTTTGGAAAGCTGTTGCAGAAACCTTTTGAACAATATGCAACTGTTGAACAGCAGAAAGTGCTGCAGAAAAAATAAGAAGRGAAAAGAGAAAAAAGAAGTGAGGAGTAAAAAGTATTTTAAGGGAGTTGGTTATCTCCAAAGAAATATCTCTTTTAACAAAAATGCATCAAAACACCATCCCATCAGGCCACAATTCTGTATACAGGGTCTCTTGGAGGGTTCTAGAGAATGTAAGAGGAAACGAGAGTGCCTCTATTTACATTTTAACTAGGAGTCCACATAGGGAAAGCTCCCTGTCTCTCTGGCTTCAGGGTTTTCTTGACTCCTGACCATAGAGCAATCTTCCACTTCYATCAGCTGGTGCTTCTCTCTTCAGCTGAGTGAAAGCTTTGTATCAGGAAAGTGGCCCTAYACTAGAAAAACAAATGCACTTTCAGGACTTTCACTACTGGCAGGATTCCTGCAGCCATGAATACATTTAAAATACCAATTAAAAAATGTAAAAATATAATAAAAAAGGCACTTCAGCTAGCTAGTTCCTTCTTTCACAAGAAAAGACAAAGAGGAGAATAAAGACGTAAAGAAGCTAGGAGATGAAACTAAAACCCTGAACTCAGTCCAGGCAGTCTCTTTCACAGCCATGAAAGGAAGAATAATTCTTTTTTGTCAAATTATCTTATCAGAGTTAAAGAGAAAAATCTTTTATCTCCCTCTGTGCTCTTGCTTTGGAAGAAAAGTATCAAAATGTTGACTATTTAAGCTGCTACACAAGCGCCCTACTGCATGGGTTTTTTGAAATGACACTTTATTCACTGCAACCCAAGCACAGCAAAGAACAAGAAATGACTATACATGTATAGCTCACAAAGCTTAATTATTGGTCCTAATAATGTCTAGAGCAACCCTCTGAAATTCTCGCAGTTTGCCCAGTAGGTTCATACCTTAATAAGTGACACGATGTGACAGACATTCAGCACAATGTGTGAGGACTTAACTATACCATTCCCATTGTGAACACGAACTCCCTGTTGCACTCTTGCAGGCTGCACTGAAAGCCTTGCCCACCTTGTCATTGTGAAGGGCTAATTAAGTCACTTAAAATTGAGAGAAAAGCTCTTCTAATCAAGGATCAACTTCGGCATATGCTTTTACATTTACACTAACCTCGCTTTTCAGTAGGCACACATTCATAGGCAAATTCTTGTCAAAGAAAATAATTCAAATTAGAGGAGAACTTGGGCCRAAAGTACATCTGTTTTCATTACAAGAACTTGCCTAATGGAGTTATTCTCTTCTCCACAAGTCCTTGGAAATAAGTTGAGAGAGAGCTTATATACATACATAAAGCTAAAGATCAGTAAAGAACAGTACACATATCCTTAAACACCTTTTGCTATGCCCAAAYTGCTTTAAGGATCTCAGACCATTTATGATTCCTACTTAGATCTAACAAGCAACAACAAATYCAAATTTCTTTTAGACTTTTAAAATATTTGAAAGGACTTTTTTTCTATAATGAAGCAGAACAGATGTCACATACTACAACCTGCTGTTTTAGACTGTTTTTTATCCCTGCATGTTCTCCAAACACCAATAATAAACAAAGATGGAATCAAAATAAACAGGACACAAGTGACAATGAGAGTCAACATTATCCTGCAGATTAAAATATACTGTCAGAAGAAATGGACTGATGCTTCCGTGTGGAAACATCTCATCACACCTGCTCTCATATAAGCAGACATCTGCCTTTCAAATGAGAAATGATGAAATGCCCAATGGCAACATTCCYGTAATTCGTTCATTTAGCATCAGCACCATTTCTACACATCCTTGTTTTGCGATAATACCCAATCTACATCAGAAGTTCACTTTCATATTTTATTCTTCATCCAAAAAAGGGCAAAATAAAAAGGCATAGCATTCTTTGGAGAACTCAAAGCTAGGAGTCTACTACTTCAATATGCATTATGTACCAAGATTGCACATACAATACAGTTAAGATTTCTATCTGTTTACTTTCCTCTGGTGGCTTGTAGGAGCAATAATTCACTTCAGAACTTCATTTTTAGTSTGGTCCAAGCAAAAGAACTGATGCAGAACTGCAAAATTCTTAGAATTCTGAAACCTAATACTAGATTAATCAGACCAGAGAAGCATAGTTTTTCAATAACATGCACATGTAGTTCTACTACAGCTTTCTTCTTYCTTCTAAACAAGCAAAGGCTTACTTAGGAAGAAAGTCTTTATAAAGTAAGGCCTTTGCCTCTCCCTGATTCTGCTACAGTACTTTTTTCTGGCTTTCATCATCAGAACAGCCTCATGAGTAAAGATACTCTTTCAATGCTGAAACCATCTTACTAACCCACTTTCTGTTGTCCAAGTCTCCTTGGTCTCCCAAGGTGGAGGTCTCTCCTCTGGTGGCACATATCTGGGAAAAAATAATCTCTCTTTTTTTAAAGAGAAAATCATCCTCTTTTTTAAAGGGATTAAGAGAATCCCTCAGTTCAAGCTCTCACAAGACCAACCCTGTATGACTTATGACTTCCAGACCATATGTCTGATCTCAACTTCTGTAGCAACAAAGTTCCCAACGGACTTCTGGTATTTCCCTCACATATTCACTTCCTTACAATAATCCAAAGTGATCCACTCATTCAAATAAAATGACTACTGAACTTTAGATTCAGTAGTGATGCCTGTAGACCTGAAACACTGTCAGCATATATCATTCATCTCCCTCCTGCACAGCTTCTCAAAAAGATARCCATCGAACTCACATTGCACAGGATGCCACAGATGGTGCCTTCTGAAGCATTCATCTCCCTGTGCTCATTATAAAGGCTGTCCACAGCAACAAGCTCTGGTATAGAAACTGACACAGTAAAAATTAACTCCTGATAGATACATAAACACATARGCTGAAGCTTTTGTTTCCAAGTCCATGATACTCCAAAAACCTATATGATTCATTTTCTACATACAACAGATACCGACCAGCAAAGTGCCAATGAAGGCCTAAGAAATCCTTAGGTCCAAAAGGACCTACCTCTCTGGTGAGAGATCMGTCCTGGAGAATGTTCTGCTACACATGACTTGCACTCCTAAGAGCTCCAGTATGCAAGAAAGCACAGCAAGCAGCCACAGCTTTCCCTMTGCAGCTTCCTGCAGCCTCTTACACATGCTGAACCCCAAAGAGCAAGMATTCTGAAGATTAAGAACAGACACCTTAGCTTGGTGTTTTGCAGAAAGTCAACACAGAAAGAAAGATCCGATTCAACTTGTGGCTACCAGTGCTGCTGGCATGACACACAACAAGACCCTAAACCAGCTGGCACTTCAGAGGAACTGCAGGCTTCGTGCCCAGGAGTATCACATTACAATAGTCAGGAGAAAAGTGATGAATAGATAAGTAATTGAGGTCAGGTCAGCCTCTGACAAGGGAGAGTTTTCTGTCAGCAAGAGAAAATATTCTTTGTGAATGCTAAGTTCTTGTAGCGCAGATGGGGACTCTCCCGACAAAGCCACATGCCCAACAGCAGGGATGTACTCTTCACACACAGCAACTTTGTAGGGCTTAACAATTTCYCAGATAACCATCACCATTATCACCTCCATCTTACCCACATTTGGTTTCAGCTTACACTCCCTCTTTCCCAAAACCTCAACTTTGATTCTTCTCGGTTGTAATTTATCCTTTCATGTATACATTTGCCTAYTGCCAACACATAGGTCTACACTCAGCTTGCCTACTGGTCTGTGGAGAAGAGAATTCCTTTCTAACATCAGAGATCTAGCAGGGGAGCTGCAGATTTACATCATGATTTCAGATATGCACTTTATACAAATATTGATGGAAGGAATATTAGGAAAATATTTAGGGTTCTTTACTTCTCTCTGAAGAGACAGCTTTCAAAAAGGAAGCATGGCCAAAGAGACAGTTATCCCAAAAATGGTTCCTTGTGGATGTGCATTTTTACATGACTGATGTTTCTTTCAAGAAGTGCAAAGAAAGAAAGTTTGGCTAAGCTACCTGCTACTGCAGAAACAGAAAACCAAATGTGTAAAGAAACCTCATGACACGGTGTATTCTCAACAAACCTGATGCTGCTCACAAGCTGAAAATGAACTGACATATACATTATGTAACTCAGCATGACAAAGAAATTGTATTTTCTCAGGTTTTGTTGGAGGTGACACTTTCTTGTTTTCTTTTCAAACACTGCAAACTGTCACCCAGATTTATGTTCCTCTACTCTCCGTGCCTGTTCCAGTAGTAATCCTGCAGATGGCACTAGGGACTAAAAAGTTAATTTCATATTTTTCTTGTCGGAGGTCTTTTACTCTACATTCATTTCTTGTTTCTTGAGYTGTATCATAGAACTCATCTTTTAAGCATCTTGATTACTTCAAATCTATAACAATCACCCTGTCTTCCTGCTGCACCTTTCAGATCACTTCAGAAATTTCAAAAAAAAACCCCTCTTTATTCACCAAATATTAAGTATTTGTAATGGATAGTACAAAATAATGGATGCATAACACCAGAAATTTAAATAAAATGCCACATTTTACAGAAGAAAAACACATGGTTAACTAACAAATAAACTTACATAGCAGAGAGAAATGTGACTTTAAACTTAGGATGGTGAATTGTTACTCCTATGAGATATCCAGAAGATTAATTCATTCAAATTTCATCTTTCATAGCTTCTATGAAGCTATTCCTATAAAATTTAAAATTCACTGTTCCCATAATCATCTGTGACTTGATTATCTCACAGGATGCAGYAGACTCATCTGAATTGGAAAGATTCTTTTCTTCTTGCTCAGAGCACCTTTTTTAGCTAGACAGATGGCACAGCAGTTTCAGAGCAGAAAGTTAAGTATCTGACAAACAGCTGGAAGATTTTAAGCATCCCACTTACCCTGTCTGGGAGGGCAGCCATTCTCATCTCAGCTTATCTGAGATTTTTCAGACAAAGTATTAAAAAAAGAATATTTAAATTCATTTAGTTCCTAAGGCAAATTAAATTTCAGAAAACATATAGAGGTGACTGAACGTGACCTTGGCTATCCTTAAAGGGAAAATAGATCTGTAATCTTCTCTTTTCATGGCCAAGACAAAACCAGTAGTTAAAATATTCAAGGCATACTTGACATCTATTCACCTCACAAGGATAGACGGCCTGTGAAAGACAAACACATCCTTTCCTACACTGATCTCTACATTAAGATGAAATTATTATGAAACAGAGAAGGACTGCTYTTGCTGAATGCCAACAGCTGAGCTCCCCCTCTGACTCAATCCTGGAGCGAGGGGTGAACAGAGAAAACCTGGACAAAAAGCTGAGTTCATTATTTGGGAGCACTCTTCATTGCCTGTTTGCAGAGCTACATTAATGAACAAAAATTAAGTGTACTAGCAATAACAGCAAAGAAAGGCAACTACAATATGCAAGGCCATTTACCCATATTTTGGAATCAAAGAGAGAAASAGAGAACTCGTTAAGCTTTTTTTTCATTTCTGCTAAAAGAGAAACTGGCAGAGGACTATTGGAATCTCAGGTGGTGCTGCAGTTTAAAGCTCAGCTGCTACTTCAGATGCCAGGGCAAGAGTGTCCTTACAAGCTGCCAACACAAAGAGGAAAGTAGTCACCTCTCCAGCACAAGACAGCCTCGATAAAGAACCTAAACATCATGCATTGAGAGTGARCAATAAATCATCTCCATCAGTGAAYCAGATCACAACAGAARACAAACCCAAAATGAAGAAAACACCTGTCTTTCTCTTCTCCTGGATGAAGGMGTTACAGTAGTTCACAGAAAGGTCAGACCAACACCATTGCCAATGCACAGGAGGACAGGCAAGAGCAGGGAAGAAAAGGGCATCACCTCTCCCTTCTGGCAGCAATGGTCACCAGAACAACCCAGCTGCTTGTGAAACCACAATCCAAGACCTCTCTGGCCAACTCGGCTACTTGCACTCAGCACAATGAGCCTTAAGCCACTTGTTAAAACTATCCTACTGTATCACTTAAGAGCCAACCAAAACAAAAAGATCTCTTGCATGCTTTCTGAAATAACTATGCAATATATCCAGAAAGATTTTCAGTTAATAAAACTGCTTATCTACAAGTTTCTCCTGAATCATTAAAAAAACAGGCTCACAAAAGTATTAGTCGTGTACTTGCCGATGCAAAGGCTTTTCCATTCTGCCTTAATTTTTTCCTTCCCAAAAGATGCAATTAAAACTCAAATAACAATAATACAGCAATAATAAATATATCTTATGCATTAATCCTCTACAGAAGAAATGCTCTTGATACTAAATTGAAAAAAGGAAATTGAATTAGCTTATTTCTGAACTCTATGTATATATGGGTCATTAACACAGTAACAGTGGGTTGACACAAACAACATTTTCCATAATAATCCTCCGTTTCAGTACAGTTTTCATTTGTTCTTCACAAGAATCACATTTCTTTGTGTTTTTCTTGCTCTCTCTCATAGTGCTCTTCTGAACCAGAAGACTGATAAACAAGACTGTAATAAATAAGGCAAAAATAAAAAGGAATAAAGCTTACTAGAGCCCACTATAACCAAGAACTACCCCTGCCAAAGGAAAAGCTTTACAAAAGTTTTAAGTGAAAGAATTGTTACAAGAGTCAATACRAGATTTCAGATGAAGTATTAAAACCCTCAGCAAATCATGAGTCTAAAATTGAAGTTACTTCACTACAAAATAGGAAGCTATTACAGTAAATATTTTTAAGTCCCAACAGACTAGGAAAGCACTTCCAATTCCTGCATAAAAGTGTATATGCAACATGCTAATACTTGGTCATTTGCACACTCAGACACCACCAGCACTTCTGCATTTACAATTAAAAGGCTCTTCTTCCCTACAGTTCTTCTAGTATATTACTCACATCCCTTTTGAATTAAAAAAGTTACATTGCATTCCTTCATGTATCATATGTTCTCTGAGATTAGTATGAAAAGCACTAAGTATTTCCAGCTTTACTTGACAGGTACAGGCTGATGCTGAAGAAAGGCTGTCAGACTGTGTATGCACCATCCAGACATGCACGGCAAGACAAATGAACTTAATGAACTGCTGTCCGTAAGGGGAGCTGCTTGTCCGCTGAACTACATCTTTCTGTTGTTTCCAATTTAAAGTTATGAAAAGAGCATATACAGTTCTTAGCTTTCAAATGCTCTACACAGCCAAAAACCTCTTGAAACCACTGGAACGCTCTGGATGCAAACTGGAATTGTTTCATGCATCTTTAACAACCACACTGTGATGAGCCCTCAGTGTGTGCACACTCCACCCTGACTCCTCTTCAATCTGACTTCTGTAACATACACCTCTTTTTTTTTTTTTCCTTCTGAAATCTGTGGGTTTCTTAGCCTTCTTGACTCCTTCCTCCCTCATTAACTGTTTCTCTGATAACTTAGTGGTAACACTCAAACTCCCCACTTACTAGGAAATCTGTCAGGAGACTTCTCCTTTGCTTGAAAAGCTACCTTGCCAGCAATCAWCTGAATCAACTTTTGCCAAAATTGAGCATCAAACTTCTTTCCATAGAGTCCTTATGCTTCCTTTCTTCTTCTGTGTAAAATATTTCAGCTGTTAATTTAATGCAGTATAATTAATAGCAAATTAAAAGAGATAACTGCCACTTAAAAAAAAAGATCAACACAAAAAAACCCAAACAAAAATAAAACCAAGCACCTTTTCAACACTTTCATCAGCCAACAGAAGTCTGCATCTAGTGCAYTCAGACTATTTGCCTCAGGCAAGCAAGACCTCTGCATGGTATGCCATCATTATTTTGTGCTTAAAAAACCATCAGTGGGGCATGCATCCTTAAAAYAGCACAGAATATTGTTACCTGGAGATTACTTTCTGCCTTAGCCTAAAAATTTGTTAGGACCACTTGTGCATGAAGCAAAAAAAAATAAATCAGGTTGGATGCAACTTTCTTTTCATATGAAATAAACAAATACTTTCTCTTTTTTTTTTTTTCAATATCATAGGATGCCAATAAAAAAATCCCATTTACTTTGCATTATGACTTTCAACATCTCTGTAAATGTTTCCGCAATTTGACACCCCAAACTGCATTTATTTAAATAACCTAGTTATATTGAATTTGTAACAGCCAAAACAATCTTATACCATTTCTAATGAAAAAAATGAAGCATTTTCCAAGTTAAATGCCAGCAGTGTTTGAACAGAGGAATTCACAACAGCAGATAGCAAAAATGTAAAAAAAAAGGATCACCAAAACATTACAACAAAATTGAAGTTTATCAGTTGTACAACATCATTGTCAAGTTCCAATCACATGCAATTACCCACATTCAAGTTTTTCATAAACTTTTCTGTTAATATTTCAGCTCTTGCACCCTGGCAAGCAAAGACTCCAGATGAAGACACTGATTYTTTTTTAATCCCAAGGGGGATTTCCACAACACACAGGCTGGGAAGCAGAACGTGGACATGTGTTCTGATCTCAAGGTATCCAGGGCATTRTGCTCCTGTCAGGTTTTGAGTCTACACCCGATGGGGTGCTGTGCACATCAAGTTGCCACAACTTGCTCAGGAAAAAGACTTGCCAACAGCCACAGAGACAGAATGAAGAACCCAGTCTGGGCCTCTTATGTGAGCAGCCAACACTCCATTGAATGTTGGGAGAGCACACCAAGTTCAACAACTGAACTCATCTAACTTWGCCTCCCATTTTCAAAAGATACATAAAATKAAAACATATGATAAAAYTTTAATTACAGGATAATTGTGCTCTCTCCCATTGGCTTCAGGCATTGAAATCTGGTATTCTGAAAGATTATTAGGAAACTAAAAATACTTGCATATATAGAAAAAGCATCAAGACGGGGATTTTAAAAGAGACTCTTTTAGTGATATCTCTCCCATAAGATACTGTAAGAATGTTCTCACAAAGAAGTCTTTGCTTAAGGCAATTTCTCCTCCCTCTTGTTTTTCAACTAGCCTCCAAAAATTCTTTCAAGTAATTAACACAGTTAAAGGCACAATGATGAAAGCTAACTTAAAAAGAAAAAAAAAGCTTTAATGATTGAACTCTTTACCCTACTTTATTTTGTGAATGTATCTTTTATTGTAACTTAAGACACTACAAAATAAATTGCAACTTGGCTACAAGAGTCACCCATGGGAAAAACTGTTTAGGTTTGTTACTCCCTCCTTTTCATAAATCAGTCCCCAGCTCAGTTTAAACACATGCCAAATATGACCTAAATGTATCACATCTTCAACAAGCAATCATACAGGAGAAGAGGAAAATAAGCATTGGTTCAATCCCCACAGCCCACAAGCCAAGGATTAGGTTACCTTCTTGTAACTGTATCTAGTTATATACATACATGAGAAATAGTTTAAGCAAAGGGAATATGTACTGAGATCAGGATATTAAATTAACACCAATAAACCTGGCTCTGTATTTTGTCCATTTTCTACAAAATTTCATATATGCAGTTATCAGTGCCTCATTTGGTTTTACATTAAATTTCTGTGGTCTTCAACAACTTCAGAAAGCAATGTATTTCAATGGGTCCTAATCTTTCTCTTCAGAGCAGACAGAAAAATATATTTCTRGTGATTTCTTCTAACTTTCCAAGCTGATCCCTGAAATGCTGGACACAAACCAGAAATCAAAAGCAAAATAGCAGACTTGTTCAACAGAGCGCATACAACAGCCTATTAGAGAATTATGCAGCAAATATTATCCCTTTCCACTGCTAACATAGTAGAAGCTCCTCAGGGACCAGCTTAACTCACCTGTAACTTAATTTAAAATTTAAAGATTTAAAGCCTAAAGTAATTAATTAAAATAATTTAGGTCTCTTGTGAAGGAATAATTCATCATTCACAGGGGAGAGAAGAATTTTAAATTCTTCACATCAACAAATGATGACRTTTTTGAGGTAATTTAATGCAAAATTCAATTTTTAAATAAAATTACATCAGGTATGGAAATACAATAGGCTACCCACACCATAAGAAGCCTGCAGGCTCCTGCATTTTGTGTCTCAGTAGTAAAATAAAAAATATTTAACGGTTTGTGAATTTATAAAAATCATAAAAGGGAAATTTAAAGCTAAAAGAAAGCTAGCTAGCTCTTTCTTTAACTCTGTCTAGAGCTAGACTAGTGCTGAAATGTTTACTTAGCACTCAAATGGGGAAAGGGGTTTCCATTCCTGATTTGGAAGTGTAAAAACATCTCCAAATTACTGTTAACAAAGCKAAGATTAAACCTATATAAAGTTGGAGTATCTCCTCTCTTTATACATTTGAAATTATAAAACAGATAAAACTTGCACATCATCACCCTCTGAAATGGGTTTTTTTGGTTGTTTGGGGTTTTTTTAAACCACACAACTACACTCTCARATATTAGCAACACCATTCACAGGATTCACTTTTATGTTATACTGCGTAGCATGGCAATACTAATTCTTTGTAGATTTAAAGTACTAATTTGTCTTCAAATTTCTTCAATGTATTTTCTTGTTTCCCTAGTGCTTACATTTATAAGAAGGGCTTATATTTGTTTGTCTCTGGATTGAACACATGCGGAAATCTTGAAGGCAAAGATACTACTTTATACAATATCAGAGACTTTTGCTTTTGAATTCCTTTGAAAAAAAAGGAATTCAAAAAAAAGGATTGAAAACTGTTACATGAGGATAAGTGACAGTAGTCGGTAAGCATTTAAGTTATTCATGAGCTTAAACAGATTTTCTTCACAATGTCAGGACAATGGTTCTTCCTCTCAATAWCACTCACTATTATGGTTCCTTGTCTACTACTCCATTTAGTATAGCCAGCAAAAAACAGGACAAAGGCTTAAAAGGCAGATTTCCTAAGGCAAACCAGTGTGTACACGCTTCCCAAACTGCTCAGTAAATAAGACTTGTTTACGCAGAGCTCTATCACATGAGAACATGAAAACAGCTTTCAATATTTAATACCTACATGTACACCAAGGTAATATGAAGCAATGGTACCACCCAAGGACAACGTATTAATCCAGACTTCATATTTCTAGAAAGTAATTAGCAATTACAACAGAAAAAGAAAGGGAATGACCATAGTCATGAAGACACCTCAACTCCTAGTTGCAATGCATGTTTACATCTTAGCAACTACCCAAAAAAAGTTTTTTTCTAAGTTAACTATTAGGAAGATGGCATATATGAAAGAAMACTGTGGACTGAGGATGAGACCTGTCAAAATTAGTAATCAAAGGCCTCAAATGAAAACATATCCAAAGGAGCTAACTGTAAGCATTTATCTCATAAAGCAGAACATTTCTGTAAGCAGGGCRAGACAGCCCAATCAATTTCTGGTTCCATGCTTTGAATCCAGCACAGAGCTATGCTGCCAACCACTTGCATTGACAGAGTTATGGACAGACATTGTGTGAGCTGCTTCCTTTCAACAGATCTCCATAGGCCCAGTTCTCCCGCAGAGAATGAGCCTGGMTCAGCCCCAGGGAGCAGCTCTTCCCAGCTTGGAGCACCATGCACATGCAAGGGATGAAAGGGATGCACCTACTCCCACTGTGAATCTCACTGCTGCTCTGGGAAGCATCCAAACATCGTGCTGCAGGATGGCATCCACCAACACTGCTATGTTTGCATTAGTTAGAGAAATACCCCAACTTCTTGAAGTTTCGTTCATAATGTTCTGCTATTAAAACTTAATTATTCCTTGACAAGCCCTGGTAAAAGACTCAAAGAGATTCAAGGGAACTCCTTAAGTCTTAGAAGTAGAAAAGCAATCAAGAAGGTGAATATTTGGTTGGTGCTTTATTTGAAAATAAATTCAGACCAGGAAAAATTAACTTCAGCTCTCTCAAAGTGTCACAGGAATGAAGATGACCAAAAAAAATATAGCCTCATACATCCCCTCAAACAAACACTGTGTTAGGACATAAACTTCAGCCCTGCTCCCCCACAAAAATCCACAGGCAGAAATGTGATCCCAAGTGATTCACAAACAAACAAATAGGGCCATGTTTCTGTTGCTATACCATAACACAGAGTACTTTTTTTCCCCCTCTGATGTAATTTTTATAACATTATTTTGGAATCTGACTATTTTAAAACTTGGTTGCTATGACACATTATAGTCATTACATGAATTCATTTCCTRGTTTCCAACTGGCAAGATTATTTGTACTGGTTTTATGAAGTTATATTATGGACAAAAGACACATAAAATATACWATAAATTCTAATAGTAGAAACTCCTTTAATGTCTTCCATTCCTTGAATAAATGTGAATTGGAAGCAGGGCTTCCCCTGACAATTACCCTAAAGGTCTTCACACTTCCAGCTTTCTCAARTTTTCTAAGCCTTATTTCTGAAAATGGTCTTTTCACGTTATTACTCCTACTGAGAGATGACATCTGATTTCTTCCAGAACCTGTCAATGATTCCCATACTATCAGAACTTACAAATAATCAGAAACTGACAAGTTCTTCCAGTAGACAATAAAACACRGAATACAAATCCTCCCTGGTACTTCTGGCTGTAACAATTAGGGATGAAGAACAGATCATGAAACGGCCTCTGGGCCCATTAATACTTCACCTTCACCTCCATGAGGCAACACAGGTTTGGGGAACACTTGTTTTTCCTGTAGATTATTTTTTAATTACTGAAATATAGTCAYACCAGACAGATCACATTCAGAAGTCAGCTTCTAAAAGAAAACCAAATATGAATTTCATACTGGAGCATTAACATCACTGAAATMCTTTTAAAATATGCACACAGTATACCTTCATCTTCACAAACCACATTAAATAGAAAGCAGTTGGGAATCAGAGACTGGAAGGTTATGGGGTAAAAGCTCTACCCCTGTATAACAAGCATGAACATAAGTTCTGTTGATATATCAAAGGAACCTTTAAGTTCCTAGCCTATGAAAATATATGAATTACCATTATAAAGAAACACAGTGGCTCTGTCATATTCAGTCTCAAAGTTMAACACTAATTTAACAGGCAAACAATGAATCTTTAGGGAAAAACTATCCACTAACAAGCATGTATGCTAGCACAACCATTTGTCAAACGTGCAAAGAGGTGGTTCTTCCACTTGTGGCTTTGCTTGTGYATTTGGCCTAACAATTATTTCATTTAGCTCTTAACAAGTTGAACTTTCTGTTAAGTTTGATTAAAAGCAGTCTTACCCAATCAGATAATTATGGTGCTTCTGCTACTGGCTAATCACCCAGATGACAACCAGACACAGAGAGTGTTGGCATGGACCATTTACCCTCAAAATGCCTGAACTGGGACTATGCATTTGCAGAATGGGTCTACACAAGCACAGCCTGCTACAAACCCAGTCCTACTTTATGACTGAAATACAGAATTTTATTTTTTTTTTAAGGTGCAATATGTATGCTATTTCAAGGAGCTATCACAACAGATAGATGTATCAATTCTTGATTATTTCATGGAGTGTGCTAAACAAGCAGTAAATGAAAAAGACAGCTGTCATACCATTAAGTTTGCACCATGAGTGTGAAGATCTAGGAAAAAAGCAATGGGAGCTGTTAGGAAGATTTTTTTTTCTTTAAAGAGTTCAGATTTTATAAAATTAATTAAGTGGGCATATTTAGTGGCAGCCATCAAGTCAATCAATTCATGCTTATAAGATCATTTAACCAACAAATAATCAAAAATAATTCCCACTTGATCTTGAAGAAAGCTCCTTCTAAAGGCAGTAGTTTTTGAAAAAATTGGACATGAAAGCTAAAGGGTTTGCTTGATCATATTTTTAACCAGAAAAATAAACCTGAATCAGTGGTGCCAAGGTGCATTACTTCTTTCCCCAGCTGGGAAAAAGGAAGGGAACCAAACAAATTAGATGTAACAAAGTATAAACTTTGATTTTATTACGAAATTGAAGATTACCTGTACACCTTCCTTTGTTTTTCCCCAAAAGAGCTGCCATGAAATAGAATCAACTAGTCCTATTCTGAAGAAAGGAACTGGGGGAATGAGAAAGCAAATGGGAAGAACCATCACTTGTMATTTACGTGGAAAAGAAATGGGAAAGATGAATGCAAAAGCAGGAACCCCTAATGTTTCTTTAGAAATTGCTGAGGATTGAAGAAAAGGTGACTATGGCTCACCTGAAGAACCACCAGCAGTCTGAACAGGTCATAGAGTTTGTCAGTTAAACAAAGTATTGAGGCAAATTTCTATGCCTTATCTATAAWTATAAGTAAAATCTAGGTAGTTCACAGCATGTGTTTGATAAAAGCTCATATATATAATGARTCTCAACAGCTTTCCTATATGATCGGTTTTTCTTTCCTTAAATGAAACTCTTTCATACAGCAACAGAGAAGGAAAAAAATTAAGCGAAAGTGATTGTCAATGTCAGACAATTGGCAGGGACAATTCAAGGACAGCAAAGCAGCTGCTACAGATTTTAAACTTATTTTTTGTAATAGATCCGATTTTTAAATTCATAGTGCTCCTTTATAGTCTGTCAGGTTTGTCTCTAGCAGGAGTTCCTTTAGGGCAAGCACTGCAGACAGTCTGCCTACCCTGAGGGAAACTAAGACATTCAGATGTGGGGTAAAGGAAAGATATTAATAATTTAAGACAGTGGTCTSCCACCCCTAGGACAAAGCAACAGTGTAAGTATGGAAACATCTAACTAACTCCTAAGCTTAAATTTGTCCTCCCTGAACTTGTATTTTCCTCAATAGATTTACAAAGTGCTGCAGAGGATACAGTGTTACCCATGGTTTTTGCAGGAGCTCTGAGAACACTCACGGTTAATGACATCTCCTGACATTGCCAAGACCTCCAAAGCAGGAAGAGAAGTCAATTCAGAGGCAGCATCAACAAAGAAGGCAGTACAGCAAGGAAGAACACTATCTGCAAGCTACAAAATACAGACCTCAGAAAAAGMCCTGGGTAAAGTACTTTTTCCCTTATTTCTGTAAGGTAAAGAGGTTRACTTACCATTGCCAAATAGAAGATTCACTGAGTGAAAACCACTTCGAGCAACCCAAATATTAATTTTGATTACTCTTTGACATTGGCTTTTATTTTCATTTTATAGAAAGGCATATTTGGCAACTCTCTTCTGTGTTGCAGAAAGAATTACTTTGAAACAATTTCCACTTATTCAATACTCTTTTCCTGCATTGAGCAAACATTGACCTAACAGTTATTCACTAGTACATTAAATTTGCTATTCAGTATTCACATGCATTATAAATCAATAGTATTTGAAAGCAGGAAAGAACAGATGTGAACCTTAACAATTACCTTCATTTTAGGCTATTGCATAGCCAAAGTAAAGCAAAGTTTTCTSTAGGTGTGGTATACTGCATCCTTTCCAGGCTGACTGGCACTTGGACCTGGGTATTATATATTCAGTTTCTTTGTCACATGTTTGAGAACCCAGGCTTAAGAACTCACAGACTTTTATTTAATCAGACCAAGTTGTACTTCAAACTCTGCTGAAATCTTCAGACTCCCTATGCAAAATACCAGAAATTATCAGTACCATGACAGCATATTAAGTTTTCATTGTAAATAATTCCTTCAGAAAACCCCAAACAGAATTACCACCTACTGAGTACACTTGTTTACAAATACCACCTCTACATGCTGAAATAATACATTCTTCATAAGCACAGAAACCTGGGTTCAACACAGTTATTTAAATGAGAATCACTGCAAAAAAAAAACAAAAAAAAAACCCCACAATTATTCAAGTGCAAGAGAATTTATTTGCAGCCTAGCTTTTGCACATTTATACTGCMGATTTCCTACTCAATCCTACTTTGCTTATGGTGGCAAAGTACTTGGCAAAATTAAGTGTTGTAACATGCAATTAAACATTTTTACATAAATTTCTCCACACAAATACTATGAATGAATGACAAGAAAGAACTCAACACTGATACAGCTGAAAACCCATGATCCTGACAATAGCTACCTTGACTTCTTGAGAGAGGATTTATGTATATATCACATACACACAGCTGGCTAGTATGTTTTACCTTCCAGAACAAGATTATCATTGCAAACCCAACAAAATGTAATGTTTAAAAGAACAAAAAAGAACTTAAACATGAACTGTGAACCTCAAGCCCAAGTGTACAAATCTTGATGCTGCTCTCATCTACAGACAGCTCTTCAAGAGAGCAGTAATAACTGACAATTATAAGCATTTAAGTATATGAGTGTAATATTTATTGTTGGTGGAGAAAACTAATAAAAAACATACATTAGTGGAAGTTATGCAAGATGAGAAATGAAATAATATGTGGAAGAGAGAACAAAAAGAAATATCTATTCATCCCATTCTACCTGATTACAGCATAAAGGAAGATTATGAGCTACAAAAATGGATTCTCCTTTCCTCTCAACTGTACAAGACAGTATTAAGTGGTGGCTGACYGAGAACCATACTGAAGGCCACAGGAGTAAGGAATAATATGGAAGTAATCAGAAGAAAACTTCAGTCCTATGACCCTGCAATGGTTTAATTTCTTTCATGTCTTTTTACCTTCCAAAGTTAACYTTTCCACAATAGCTCTTTGTGAGTTCCTTCAGCCAAAACACACAATAAAAGAGTTTTGGTGTCTAAGAAAGGTTTACTTGCTGGTRAGCATGGTAACAGAAAACCCTAGGGAGTACAAACATTTCTAATAATAAAGATTTTTTTTAAGTTACCGTTCAAGTCTATCACAACTGACTGGGAGATATTCTCAAAATCTAACTTAGCAAGAAGGACCAGCCATTCTTGAAAGAGAAAAGTTTCCTGATGGGGTGAGTCAAACCAAGAATTTAGTTCTGGTACTTCAATCAACTGGAGCTCTCCTGTAAAAACCTGTTTCCATTACCTATACACAATGCTTTGGGAAATAGTCTTCCTGGATAAAGGCAGACTTCCTAGAACCATCAGTCTTTTGGTAATGAAATTTGGTACTTTAATAGAATCAAACATATCAAGCAGGACAAATATTTCTGCATTTCTAACATCACTACTTAGACKTGCTGCAGAAGTGCCCTGAATGCCAGCTGGGCTGGCCAGTGCTTCCAGGAAGCCAAACAGATTTATGCAGTGAACATAGGAAACGACACTGCTGCCATATCATGGCTAACCTCACAGGCATTCTGACCACAATTATAAAAATCACATCTTCCTACTGCAATAATATTTTTTACAAAGTGTTATAGCAGGCTGAAAATAGAATAAAATTTTGTGAAAGCAAATGTATTTTAACTTCTAATCTGGCAATTGCAGGAGAAGGACTTTATGACCCCATGCCTGTTACAGATTAAGCAACGCAGTAGAACTTGGAAGACTATTGTAAATTTTAGTTTTAGAAGCTCAAAGTTGGCCAGACCTTCTGTTTATCACTTTGAGTGTCCAGCTGCCTGCTGTTTTCAGGGAAAGGTACCTCATTAGCCACTGTCAAGTAAATAGATGCAATCATTTTTCTGGCTCAGAAAATAAAAATTGATTAATATTTGAAACAAGTTGCTAAAAAGCTACTCGTAGTCACTCACAGCACCAACACTTATATAAAAAAGACAATTTTAAGGTCACCATTCTGTTAAGACAAAATATAAATTGGCAGTAACAACTCCATCAACAACAGGCTGGAACAAATGCCTAGGTCTATGCTGAAATTAGGCACCTGCAAAGGAGCACAGATGCATGCCACACCTGGAGTTACAAGATGTGTTACCAAACTAAGCCATCTCAAGCTGATRAAGAAGCAGAACTATCAGGAAGCCAACGTTATCAGACATTTTAAACAAAAGCATATCATGTTGAGGGTGCTCTGGATCACACTTTTGGTGCTTAAAATGTCTAGAGATCTACACCACGTTAATAGGCTGCAACAGAACAAAACTTGGTCTAGCCAGTCTTTTTATTTCTGCAATAATCYAGGAAAACTGAAACTATGTATACTTAAGCATTTATCACCAACGAACAATTCTGACAGAACAAAAACATAATCATTCCTCCCGCAGGCTAATGAGAGAATGGCTGGAGCTAAATGGTATCCCATAATAATTTTACGTGTATGAAGTGTTCCATTTCATTTACTGATATTATAAAAGTGATGCATTGGCCATAACGTTTACTGTTTACAATCTGCAGCAAGCTATACCCTTCTCAAGGGAGATTAAGTAATCACGTAAACGTTATTCACACTATGTATTTGAGAAAAATAGATCACTGTGCCAATTCAAGACTCTTTTCTACACTAAGAAGGATACATGCTAGCCCAGAAAGGAGAGGGGAAAGAGAAAAGATAGGAGATTTCTTTGCTTCTCAAGTGAAAAGAAGGTCACACATTCTTGTATTGAAAACATTTTGCTTTAGTCCAGCAAACCCTGGAGAGAAAAAAAAAACAAAACCAAAACTAGTTCCAAGTAGCTGCTGAAGACACTTCATTACAGCAAAAGAAATCTTAAAGCTCTGAAAAACCATACAGTGACATAGAGGACTACAAACAGAAAGACMCAAAAGTAGTCAGACTGCAGTTTTKTTTCCAGAGTATCCATTAGAGGCAAATATTTTAATTATAGGATTTCTTTCAAGTATTCTTTGTTAATATTGTTTATACACCATTTTCCAGGGAAAGATCACAGTGATCAATATAGGCTGCAATGAATAAAGTGTAACAACTCCAGAAAGCAAATGCTACATTATTCACTTTACAGATAGGTAAATGCAAGTATGAAAAATTAAGTGACTTGCTCCAGTCAGAGAGCCAAAAGCACAGCTGTGAATCTAATCCAGATACCCCAGCTTCCAATGATCCATTAACCACTAGACATAAGCCTTTCTAAAATGAAATGCAACCTTTTCCTCACATTTTGCCCTCCTAACAAATCTTGCAAAGCTAGTACTGGGGCTGYTCACTTCATGTGGCTGACTTTTAAGAAACCAAAACCTTAGAAATAAAACAAAAWTTAATAAAAYRTKAATTCGACTTTGCTACACAGATTACAGATCTCCCAAATCTGTCACTGTAGGGCTCAGTCACCTGTCTCTACCCTCCCAAGAGGAGGGTCAGCAGTAGCTCTCAGATTTAAAGCTGCTAGCCAGGCACAAGCTTGGTAGGAGGTACCAGGGTCACACATCATCCCAGAACAACACCTGCTGTAGTCCTGATTCACCGCAGGCATTTACACCCAGGAGCTGCCAGCGCTGCATCCAAACAAGAGGAAGAAATGGATGGGATCATCAGAGAAACGTATAGTGGCCCAACAGCTGTTTCTCCACATGGCCTGTCTCACATGCACAGATACCTTTCAGCTGCCTTCTTCAAGGCTCTCAGCACAGGCATTGCATTGCAACAGCCTAGAGAGCCAAAGCTTGGCAAAATGTTAAAAACATTCATCAGAACTCCAGTTACACTAAAGGCTTTCAGTGTGGTGGCAATTATGTCCTATGCTGTCTCAGCTCAGAACCTATTCCATKCAGATAAGCACTGGTAGAGAACCCTCTGCTTTAAGAAACCCCTAATGGTCTCAGGAAGACTTCAAAAGCTGGCAAAGCCTTTAGGCAGGGAGGGTAGACACAAAACCATTGATGACAAAATGCTACCAGTCAAAGAAGGTTAAAGAAAATTGTTTGACAGCAAGCAATCAATTTGATTGTTACTACTTATAACGTCAAAATTAATGAGTAGAAACTTGAGAAACAGAACATCAACTAATCAATTTTACAGCACATATTTTTCAGGTGTTTCCAAATACAAAAATCTCCTTAAATGTTGGAGTACTTCTCAGATATATATAGCATTTCCTCACTCACGAGTCTCAAAGATTAGAGTTGCAGAACATATCAATCATTTAAGTATTTTTTTTAAAAAAAACAAACAAAATATTTTAGATACCTATGTTTTAAAACATTTGTCTGAACACACAACAGGAAACCTTTGTTGCCTTTTACRAATGAGTAATGAACCAGAAATTTATAAGTATTGAAAAAAAAACCCTAGTATTGAAAAATCATGACCTGTTTCCTAAATTGCTATGGTAAGTCAGGGCATAGATCTCAGACCCAAAACTAAAATCACTCACATTTACATTAAACACACCACACTTAAATTTCAGAAATAAATTACCATGATTATCGAGAAAGAACAAGGTCAAATTTCACCTTATTGCAAAATCACACCATAAAACAAGGTGAGGTAAAATTAGTGCATTACTATGGGTGTAGTAAAACTTGGCAGCGGGATATTAACTCTTCTTATAATACAAAGGTCAAGGCCATTGGAAATCCATCTGCAACAAAGCCCTTGGAAATTCCAATGAAACCAAATAAGAAGATCCAAAGGAAGGGCATAGGGTTTCAGTTTTATGTGAGTAAATATTTTTTCTTTCCAGCACAACACATCAGGTTAATAGTGTACTCTGAAACATACATTAATTTTTAAAATTAATGTATTTAATCCTGCTGAACCTGGGCATGACTCTATTCCTACTGGTGTTCCACAAGCCACAGGCTACAGAATTAAGCCTGAAGCAGCCCACTTAGAATRAAAAAAWAAAMMMCAACAAACCCTTGCATCRCAGCTCCACCACAAAACTTCCAATCATGCCCCAAAATACTGTGTTTAAATTCCATCCACAAATAAACCAGTAACCAGCACACATTGAACAGGCACTCTAAAGTTCCATTTTACCATGCAGGTTGCTGTGACACTTCTACAACTGCAGTGCAAACTCAAAAGCCCAGATACATTGTGCTTCAGTCCTCCTATTCYCTCCATTCCATCAAGTGACCTTCCTAAGACAGAAGAACACGTTCTTCTTGTCCCTTCTATTTATCACAATATCACAACTTTCATTTATAAAAAGTTCAACAAAATCCCCTCCACCACCATTCGCTAAAGTCAGGTATTTCCCATTTGTATTAACAATTTCATTTGGGTTTTTTTCCAGAAACGTCTACTTAAGGCCAATATCTAAATCCCCTTTCCTGGAAGTCATGTTTCTTAAAAAAAGCTGTTTGTCCCCTGTACTCATTTTGTTCACTCAAGACAACCAGATTTAGAGACAGAGCTTGAAAAACAAATCTTGTTTTTATATAATTACAACACAGTTTTGGATTTGCCAAGCACAACTACACAGCTACCATTTCTGTTCCTTAAAAGAAAAGCAGAATATCTGCTTTAAACAAATGCTAATTTTTGTCTTACACCTGTTAAAAAATACTGTGCAKACTAAACTTGGATTCTATTAATGTTGCTATAGCTGCAGTTACAGCAAACAGTTCTATCAAACAAAAACCAGCAAAACCCCCAAAACGAAACAAGAACTACAACCAAAACGCTCAGATCTACAACCAAAAGACTATGGGAAACTGCACTTTGTTTCTTCTTCATTTTGGTAAGCTCCTAGAACTTTTTAATTGTGTAAAAAAAACTCTGCCAATGAGTTCTTGTTTTACAGTCAAAGGAAACGCTACTCAACGACCACAACTTCTGCTTATTGGCAAGAATGCAAGACTTCCATTAGTTTACTTTTAAAATGAAAGAGCGGATAAACAGCTTAGCAACCCTAAAATTCTCAATACACAAAAACTCGCAGCTCCCAGCTGGATATTCCAAAACACTTGKTAACAAAATACACAGTTCCGAGCAGTGTCATTTTCCGCTTTGCTGCTGAGTAGTCTCCCTGCTTTCTTCCCATGTTTTCCTTGCTATGCAATTCTTAACATTAAAAGAATACATAACTGTTAGCGAGGCGGCCGCACTTTTTAAGAGAATGTTGGGGGTTTTTTTTCCGCGCACGGTACGGCGAAGCGCCGCACGTGGCGTCACAACGAAGCAACTTCCGAACCACAGCGGGGCACCGCAGGGAAAACCTGTTGCGGCGAGGAAACCAGGATCCCGGAGGGCAGGCGAAACCTCCCGCCCCGGGGCAGCCTTTCCCTAGGGWCTCACGGAGGAAGCCCAAAACTTCCCAGCAGCTGTGCCAAGGCTCCCGAGTGCTGCCCGCGGCCCCAGCCCCGCCGTGCCCCCGGCTCCCCCGGCGCTTACCGGGCGGTGTCGAGCAGCGGGTGCTTGGTGCCCACCAGCTTGCGGACCTGCATGGCGATGTTGCTGAGCTCGTCGCTCAGCAGGCACCGCAGGCTCATGAAGGACGTCGGGTACCCCACGATCTTCTCGGCTTCCGACACCACCTGGCTCCAGGGCGGGCCGCCCGAGGACTGGCACCGGAGCCCGCCGGTGCCGCGGACCCCGCGCCGCAGCAGGGCGCCCCACATGCCGCCTCCCCGGGGACGCTCCGCTCTTCCGCTACGAGCGCCGGCAAGGCCCCGCACGCCGAGAAGTCGCTGACGAGTCCCGCTGCCGGAGGAGCGCCCCAGCCGTGCTCCTGCCAACTCTGCCCGTGCCCCGCGTCCCCCCCGGCGGCGGCGGCCGGAGCGGGCTCATTGTGCCCTGGGGGCGGCCATCTTGGGCGTCGCAAAACACGGCGGGCCGTAAAGCGCGGGCGGCGGGGCGGGCGTCGAGCCGGGTGCTCCGGTGCCCGCCAGGAGAGAGCCGCTCCCGTTCCCCTCTGCCCTCAGGCTTCCAGAGGGTAAAGGGGCGCCGCTTCCCTTCCACATTCTGTACTTGTCGCCTCCCAGAGCCGTGGCGRAGGCTCCCACTGGAGGGGGGGCGCTCCCCGCGCTTGGCCCGCGCTCCTGGCTGGTTGGAGATAGCCCAGGGTTGCGCTCAGGTACCGCGGGGAAGGGCGGGCAGGGTCCCACCTGAAGTGCTCGGCCTGTAGACTTTAGCTACACAGTCATGATTTCTATGAAATTTTTTCGCTGTTARGGTGATCAGGCTTTGGAATGGGTTGCCCAGGGTGGTGATGGAGTCACCAATCGTTGGCGTGTTTAGGAGGCACCTGGATCTGGCGCTGAGTGGTGTTGTGTAGAGGTGACAGTGGTCGTGCTGGTCTGATGCTTGCACTGGATGATCTTGACGGTCTAATTTAAGCTTGAAGTGAAGACTTCTGGGTCCTGCAAGTCTGCAATATGATCCAGTGTATATCTTGTACTCTTTCATTTATTCTGAGTACAGCCATTACTGATGCCTCCTTGCAGATATCTGCTGCCAAATCTTTTGTGAATCAAGAAAATGGATTTTCTGTGCCCCAGAGGAGGAAAATTCACTGGCCATCCTCAGAAATTTTATTTAAGTGACTTCCTCAATTCCACAGATACTTCAGGAAGAATCTGATTTGTTCTGTGTTTACTGTCACTGTCACTCATTCCTTTATAACTTCAAGGTTTTGTTGCAACAAATCWGGCAAAGTTCTGATGAGAAAACTCTCCTATTGATTACATTCATGTTGAAAATGAGGGTGTTACATTTCTTATCTTTGGAAATACAAGAYACAATACAGCTAGCTTTATTTTGTTTGCATTATTCCATGTGATTTAAAGGGAGTTACATTGAAGGATACTGTAAAAGATGCAAATGGAAAACAATTCCATCTTGAAGAAGGATGCCCAGGAAAGCACAAATAACTCCTGGAGTTACAAGGGAGAAGCTGCTAAAAGGGAGCACACATACCTGTTTTTCAGTGACAATGACACGATGTTTCTTGTTCTGACACCTGAGACAACTCCAAAATTGTAAAAGGTACTGTCCTAAGGAAGGGCTTTGACTGTGGGGTCAGCAACACCTGGGCATGCCTGTGATGTTTCATAAGTGGCCTCTCCCAATGGAGAGGGGAAGAAACTAGAATAGAGAAAACCTGTGAGAACTGGAAAGATGACATAAGGGTTAAGTTTCTGGTATCAAATCTTTGCTTTCTGGGCTGCCTATCTGAGAGAATAAAGCTTTGCATTGAAGTAGCTGCCACTGAGGCAGTTTAGTTAGCTGGTGTCACAGAACAAACTGTTGCTAAATAGGGAGTTTCAGCTCATAAACACAGTTTAGAAATGACAGAATGCAGTGGCACGTTTCTGTGCAGAAAGCCTAAGTTAATGAAAATTGCCGGAGGGATGCACTTAAGAGGAGCTTCCAAGGCACCTCATTCTGTAATGGTGACAAGTTCCTTGATTCATTTCCTGAGCCGTATCCATTCTTGCACTTAATGTGGTTAGTGTTCTGTRAAAAACTTAACATGATTATACAATTAAAGTCTGCTTAAAATAATACATATAAACTGAGGAGAATTAGGGTTCTATGGGCACTAAACCTACCATCTTCTAATGTGTGAGACTAACTTTTAAAAATSGTTGTTCTTTAACATTCTAAAAACCTGAATGACTCTGCACTCTTTGTGTAGAATTCTTCCAAGTCCAAATGGTTTGGAGCTAGGGCAAGACCTTTAATAACCACAACTCTGCACACTGTCACTAGAGCTTCCTCAGGATTCACTGGCTGTAAGTTGTTGTTCTTTAAAAACAGCAATCACTACAGAAATAAAGCAAACATTTTAACAGTAGTTTTCCAGCTATTTATATTACCATTTTTTGACCACAGAGACTCTTTGAGAAGATTGTACTGTAATACCTATGGACTTTCTSTCTCTTACTCTCAGTCCAATGCCTTCATTCCTTTCCATTCTTTTAGCAAAGAGTCTTACATCCGTAGTTCGCTTTCGAATTCTGGTCCAAGTTCRTAATTTTTTCTGCTCTATCTCCTCACTTTGCTCCAGTCCCACATACCATCCCTWCCTGCTACTGTTCTTTCATTCTTGTCACAGCCTTCTCATTTCACCCTCCAATCACCCTCTTGTCTTCATGGCCTGAATCCTAATCATGGACTCTTCTTATCATACATGTTTATGGCTGGGACCCATCTTTGCCAAATTTCAGGTTTAGAGCATGGAGAATTTCTCAGTTATGCAACTCAGTGATATTTTTTAACACAAGGAGGRTGTATTTTTTTGCTAACCTCATTTTTCAAATGGAGTAAGCTGTTTTAAAAATCAGCTTCAGGCTGACACACAAATCACAGGAAAAAATCATTACAAATTAGCTAATATTTGACAGTTACAGGCATCAAAAGCAAGAGTCTTATAATGGGCAATGATGGACCAACTTACCCATAGGCATTGCTGTTTGCATTGCCTATTTCTGAAACAGAGCTTTTCCGTTTTCTTCTCAAAAAAAAAAACAAAAAACCCACAACCATCAGAGATAAAAGTATGATGTACTTATCATATCATAAGTTGTGGACAGAATCACATGCTTTTTTTTTTTTTTTCCCTTTGCTGTTTTCCCCACAGGATTGGAGAGAAAAACCCACACTATTTCAAGAGCTTCAGTAATTGTACAATAGACATGTCTATTTCTTTAGAGTCTTAAGCAGAGAAGAAAACTGAAACTTTTTTTTTCTGTATCAATTGACTTTTTAAAGCCTCCCAGGCGGAGAAAGAAGCCACTGGAGGGGSCCAATATCAAAGTTGAAGAATAAAGATGACAGGTCAAGAGACAGTTCTGTTTACATCAGCATGCTCTGGACCAATGTGCCAGAGAATAAAAGCCACTACTAATGCCAACTCTGGATATCTTTTCTAGCAAATGAAATATGAAAATACTTTCCTGACTGCCATCTAAACTAAAAAATTTGCAAAGCACTCTCTTTTGATTGGGGACATTTGAACTTTCAATTTTTCATAGTTACTCTGGCCTTAGCCAAAAAAAATAGTGTCCATAGAATTAGGCTAGCAACGTTAATATATTGTAGTAACTATAACCTGTCTACATAACCAAATCTTCTAAATGTTTCTTAATTTTTTAATATGTTTAATCCCAGGTATGCACTAAGGCTGTTTATAAAAAAAAAAAAAAGCTAACAGAAATATGTCTGTTCCTTCCAAAGCACCCGTGTAGTTGTTGTTCCCACACACCCCTATTCCCCCCTTTCCCTCCTCCAAGAATTGATTTACTCCATGGCATCCTGGGGAAGCAGACAGTTATGATCATTTCCATTTTGGAAGTCGGGAGGTTTAAYGGAGAGGTTGTGTGATTTGTCCAAGGCTTTGCAAAAGCCCTAAGGCAAACTGAGAAAAGAATCCACTTCTCTTGACCTCGTTGTCTGTGTCTTGTCTACAAGGCTGCCTGTCTTCCTAGCAGCTGACAGAAGTACTGACAAGGGCRAAGGCCGTATTGATCCTATAGGTAGACTCTGAAAAAACACCATCATTTAGCATCAGTGGGTTGCAGTAGGAGTCACGTCCCTTGGACAGATTTTGACACTCAGAGGTATTAATTTTTAAGCCTAATTATACCTACTGAGATACCAATATAGCTGGCTAATAAATGTTAACAAATGTGTAAGATTTTTTTTCCAAATAAATAAATATAGCTGAGATACATAAGGAATCCTTTGACAGAGAAATCGTATGTTACTCTTTTCACTCTGCATGCCAAATTCAGGGATACAGTAGCTCATCGAGGGTACAGTAGATAATCGGTGCATGGCACAGAGGAGAAGCCAAAGCTCCTCGTGGGTCCCWGCAGAGCCATACAGGCAGTGGGACAAGCCCCTCCTGTGCCACATGCCCTCAGAACATAGCTCCCTCCTCCCTGGCTCGTCAATCAGCACTGCAAAAGAAGCAAAAATCAATTAAAATCCCTCCATTTCAGCAAGCTGAGAATGAGCAGGAGTAGACAAGTGTGCAGCTGATAACACACCTCCTTCATAGAGTCACTGTTTCTTCACCTCCCAACCCAATTTCGATTGTGAGAGCCTCTCATGCCATCTCCTCTGATGGGCAGTGCTCYACCCAGGGGAATTTGGACAGAGACTCTCAGAACAGCAATGTTTTGGAGCCGAGTAATCTACAGAAGAAGGAGGAGGAAGATAAGCACATTGTTAGTTTCTGGTCATATGCAATCGAAGCAGACAAAACATCCATCATCCAGTACAATATTAGCCTTTAAATATTCAGCTTTATCAGTTCTCCCATTCCTAATCCATCATTAACCATCCCATGAAGTCTTAGCTGATTAGCCCCACCTCTGCAGCTTGGCAAACCATTAACTATTTATTATTTGTATTTAATTGAACATTAAGTAGTGAAATTGAATTGAACAGTAGCAGTGAAAAACTCCAATCAGACACAATTCAAAACCAGAACAAAGGAGATGGTSCCCTGCCTAAGGAATTCGTGGTTTGGACAAGAGTAAAATGCAGCAGAGGAAAGGGCAGCCATGCTGAACAAAGGCCTACCCATCTACCCTCTATTAAATTCCCCRACCCACAAATTTCTAGATTTTCTATGGATTTTTTTTTCAGTGGGTTCCATCTTAGTATCCATTAAAATCAGAGATTATGTGATTTGGAAGGGTCCTCCAGAAAAAAAAAAAAAAAAAAAAAAAGGATTTTTTTATGTTAGGTCAAAATGGTTTGAAAAATTCTACCTAAATCATGAAACCGTTACCAGGTAGTGATGGGACCCAGGGATTAAAGTGCTAGTATGGCCAGAAAACTGGCAAACATACACAATGTGCACATTTTATGTGGATTTAAAGAAATAAATTGAATCATTTTTCAGTTAAAATGCTTGCTTCTCAGGGACTAAATACATGTAATTTATGTTTTATGTATTTTTCTGCCTGCTATTCACATGCATAATCAAAACACAGATACAATTCTAAATGTTCTTTCTGCTGGTAATCCTGGGTTTGGACACATTTTTCTCTCTTTCTTTTTATTACTTAGACTGAAAGCTAAGGCTGGCTGCACATTTCTTCTGAAGTAAACTTTGCAGAAGTCACCGGTGTCTTTGTTACTTCCACCTGGGTTTCTGTACCTTTCTATTTCTGAGTCCYCTTTGAAACATGTCTGAAAGATCCAGTTCCCAAGAAAGCCACTACCCACTCCCTGAGCAGTGCTGCACAGCATGAGCACTCTGCACCTGAGGCTCAGCACTGGCTTGCTGTTTACTGATCAGCTTTAAAGCCCAGAGTACTGGAGGAAACAATTTTCTAAGGGACTTTTCTACCTCTGTGCTCACTCACTGGCTTCTTACCAGGTGGAGAGTAATGCTGGTCTGGGAACCAAACCTCAACATATGAAAGTGAACATGGATGATAGAAAAAATGTTTCTTCAATTTGAGATGCAAGACTCAAGTTAAAACCATTTGAATCCATCCTTGTAATTCTGTGAACAAAATAATGCATTTTAATTAGTACTGACTAAATGGCTTTGGGGAAATTAAAAAGGTATCCATCTGTAATATGCTGTGCTGTCTATGCATTTTACCCCAGTCTGGGTAAACACTTTTGTTAAAAATAGGTATTTCACAGTGCTATTCCCTGTGCTTTTGGGTTTATCTTGATGTCAATCTGTTGGAGACAAAGAGTGATGACTCTCAGGGTACAAGGGGTGATSCATTTATATTTACCTAGCACTTGACTCACTTGCATCTGTTCTCCTTTTAATCCCTATAATTAAAATGCCTGCCTACCTCTTCAGTACATGSTCTAAAATAGTTCATATTAGTACATCACAGCAATTATTGTTACTGCTGCAGGAGGACAAGAGGAACAACAATTGGCTCAGGCCAGCGCAGTTAAATAACCTATAGAAGAGAAAACATAAGCTAGTAACGCAAAATAGAATATGGAAACATTGAGTCAGATAAAAGGAACATTTAAAGTAGTGCATCCTGTCTGCCATAAGAGCCAGAATGAAATGATTAAGGCAATAGAATGAGAAATGACGCAAATATGGAGAAATATGTCCTGTGGTATGTCCACCCAGCTCCCACCTGACTGCRCTTTGGAGACTTCTTGAGCCAGATGCTCTGTCAAGTCTATCATGTTTAATAAATGAAAATGGAGCTGTTTCTCAGATCTTCCATGTCTGGCTCTTCCAAGCACTTCTTTGAAGCTCCTAACATCCTGTGGACACTGTGTTCCCCAGTTTTATTATGTGTTATGTAAAAGAACCCCACTTCATTAAATTTATTTTAAGYTTCCTATCTGCATTCAGAACCAATGAAGCATTCCCAAAACAGTAAAAAAGAGTCTTGAAAAACATCTCCATCCATTTCTATTGTATTAATTTCCCTCGCCTTTCTTCTTTCCTCTCTAATGCCCTCTTTTTTATATCCTAATTTCTGGAGGGGGTTACAAGCTATAAGGCATCTGATTCACAGATGCATGCCTATCACATAACAAAATTCAAATGACCAAAAGCACAGCCGTCCTTCCTAGACACACTCTTCCACARTCATGTCACTTACTTGTAAGTTTAGTCTTAAACTTTGGCACCTCGGCTGCTTTCTGAGCCCTTGAGTGACAGTGACCTGGTTTTCAGAGGTGCTTCGCACCCACCAGCTCTCGGGGGGAGCTGCAGGCACTCTACAAGCACACGAGAACTCTTTTATGTGAAGCATCTGCCTGACTCTGGGCACTCAAGTATTAAATTGTTACTCTGGATTCAGCTTCACCATGTAGTGACACGGGAAATCGTCAGCCCTGGAGTGAAATTAAGAACCTTAGGACTGGCAGTGCAGCCCTTACTTATGGTGTTTTAAGACAAGTAGTACTCTTTAATTAAATATTGCTAAAAGTGAATCTTCCCATTTTTTTCAGGATCAGTGGCAAATGCTAGAGAGGAGAATCATCCTACAGGTTTTCCTTACYATAAATGCAGAGAGCTTTGTTACAATAGGAATCCTGCTGGAACATCTGATTTTCAGCTTTGTATCTGTTTCCACAGTAAAACACCAAAACCTTAACTTACATTTTCACTTGCACAATCATCTAATAGATACACTTTCCATCTACCCTATAATTTTTTCTCTTTCTGTGTTCCTCTCTTGGAACTTGTTCAGACCTATTCTCTAGCCAAAAGTGGGCGGGTTTTTCGCTTCAGTGTACTCCTCTTTGCATTTCTTTTTGCTTTCTCACCACCTTTCTATGTGTCAGCCTTGTTCCAGTTCTTCTCCCCAATGGCATTCAGAACTCCTGCTACTTTCGTACACTCTCACCATTTTAAGCTGCTTTCCCACATGCTGCCTTTCACGGAACACCTTCCATCCACTGATTTCCGAAGCACAGATGCTTGTTCGCTTTCCATGATGGCAACAACAGCTCTAAAAGAAACATATCRTTTCCCCTCTTGCAATTCATGCACAAATGCCTGGCATGTGCTGCCTGGAGAAAGCCTTTCAACTTTGAATTTCCTTGCTTTTGTGGAATCTGTGAAAAAGTCTGATAAATTACAGCTTTGGCAGCTATTTCAAATAACTTCATTTGCAGCCAGATGAGGTAAAATCTGACAAAGGTGCCATCCCCGTGTTCTTTCAAAGGTTGTTGGCCTTTCATGAGGGAGCTCAAAGTCAAACTGGTTCAAAGGGAGTCTCACATTTCATTTTTTTCCAAGAAGGTTGGATTACATGYTCTAATGGTGACAGGACTGTCTTACAAGACATAAGAGCTGAGTTCTAGTTGAGGCCACGGGTCTCTTCCAGTACATGTGTTTTGTCACTTTATCTCTCTCCTGATGATTTCTCATCTGTGAAACAGCTGTAATATTAACTGGTAGCTGTAATATTAGTTAGCAACAGACAGGAAGATTCCCAACTAATCATATGGGTGACAAGGTTTTGGAGTTGGCCTTTGGACTTGGTKTTAGTGCCGGCAGTTCAGGCAAAGACAGTAAACTTCAGTCTACAGGACCACGCACCAGGGCTCAAGAGACACACAGTGTGGCAGGAGGCAACTTCTCACATTGTCCTGAGGGCTGTGAGGGAGAAATGAWACAGAGCTTTGGCTTTGCAAGTCATTGCTGCCTGAGCTTGCTGGAATGGTGGTTTCACCTAGGGACCTCCAGTGATATTCAGAATAAACTCCAGCATGGCAGAGTTTGCCATGCTTGTGAACAGGATTTCCATGTGTGTTAGTCAAAATATGCATGGTGTTCCTGACCCTCTACTCCCAGAAGCTGTCCAAAGCTGAAGTCTCATGGCAAGCCTTTGCTGAGCCATCTGGATGGGATGGATCTTGTAGTGACTGTCTCCCATCTACACCCTCTGGTGACCAGAAGGGCAGTGGTGAGAATATGTCAATTCTGCTTTAACCGGTAACACTGTGTAAAGAAATTAATAATCACACTTGACTTCTGGAATTTTGGATGGAGAAGGATGCAAACATTGGTCATATTTTAAGGCAAAAGGCCTGCATGGAGAAGAATTCTCAGGACTGTGTTTGAGAAAAAATCTGATTTTGGTTATGGTGGTAAGAGACATGGATTATTATCATTAATGTTACATGCATGATTTAATTAGGAAAAGCCACACAGTTCACGAAAACAAAATATTTCCAGCTAATAGTATTACTAATTACCTAATAGATCATAAATCAAAACAAATTTAATAAGATGCAGAAGAATAGACTGACAAGAATGTCATGAATGTCAGCAAAGAAATACGACATCCTGCACCCAAATCAGAAAAATATTTGTAGTAATACAGGTGAGGGAGCAGCTAGAAAGCAGCTTTGCAGAGAAGACCCTAAGGACCCTGGCATTCAACAGGCTGAACATGAACCAGCAGTGCAGCCTGGCAGCAAAGATGGCTGGAGTGCGTTAGGAAGAGCAGATTGATGGATGTGATCCTTCCTCTCTGCTCAGCTYTGGTGAGACACGTGGGCTGCTGGGTCAGGGTCTGAGCTCTCCAATACAAGACAGACACTGGAACAAAGGACAATGAAAGGCCATGGAGATGATGAAGGGACTGAAGCATCTGACGTATGTCAGGCTGAGAGATTTGGGATTGTTTAGCCAGGAGAAGAGAAAGCCCAGGGGAGAAATGATCAACAGGTATAAATACCTGAGTGGGGGGAGGCAAGTAGAAAAGGTGGAACCAAGCTTTTTTTTCACTGAAAGGACAAGAGACACATGGGCACAAATTGAAATACACCAAATTCCATGTAAACATAAGGAAAAGATTTTTTGGGGTTTTTTTTTTTTTTTTTTTTTTTTTTTTTTTTTTTTTTTTTTTTTTTTTTTTTTTTTTGCTATGACTGTGGACAAATACTGGAAGAGGCAGCCCAGATATGTTGAGGAGTCTCCATACTTATTCAAGACATGACTGGACACAGAATCAACCTGCTCTGCTTTGAGTAGGATGGTTTGACTCTGTGATCTCCTGAAGTCCCTTCCAATCTCAGCCATTCTTTGTTTTGCTAAATACATGCCCCATTCTAGTTCTGAATATATCTCTGTTATGCATTCCCAAGATACACTTGGATTTTTTGACAGACKTTTTACCACATCAATGTGAAGGCATTGCCATTACATATTAGGATGTGTAAAATTAATGTAAATATAACTGAGAAGATCAAGAGATTGGATCACATGTCATGTAGGATTCTGGGGAGATGCTGGCAGAAAAACAAGCATCGCTGTAGAATTGTAATTGTCAAGTAATGACATGTCAAAGCCCAACTTTACCCAACTCTAAATAATTTAGTATATATCAGTGTAGATACCTTGACATGTTTCTTTGGGTCCAGAAAAGGAATGAATAACCCACTGTATCTTACATGTGCAATGCAGGGGGTAATTTGGACAAAATGATGTAATGTTTTTGAAAGAATGACAAGAAAATTAAGGATGAAGAAACTCCAGAACGACTTTGTGAATGAAAAGAACCTGCAATTGCTTTCCATCCCTTGACAGATGTTACTTAAACTGACATACTATATCATACAACAAGGCTTATAGGGGAAATACAGGATTATGAGAAAATGTATAAACCACTATCATTGCTGTAAAAATTCTTTTATTTTTCACAGAAGAACAAAAAGAAGAGGGATACTTTTTAGGAAGAACTTGGTGTAGAGTACTGCTTACTGATCCAACATATCCTGGTATCTCTGGTAGAATAAATCTGAGCAGTTCTATTGATCCAATCCGTCACAGCATTTTTAGGAATCAGCAAAATTAATCTATTTAAAGAAGAATTATGAAGTTAAAAAGAAGGGAGAACTTYCTGCTCGATCCCAATCCCATACAATTTCTACCTCCTCTTCTCCTGCCACTGTAGTGTCTGGGACACTTACCTATTTATTAAAGTAAAAAGAAGTCCCCCTCCTGCCTTCTGTATGGAGAAGTAAAAGGATTGGAAGGGGAGGAAACAGTCACTGTCAAGAAACTATAGGTGAAGAAATGAATATGCCTTGGCTATAAATATTTGCAGTTCACCTCAGAAGGAGTTTACACCTTATGACTGAAGCAGAGAGCACAAGTSTCCACCCCTCTCTGGTTTTGCTTCTGACTTTGACAGTTCCCTGCTCTTGAGGTGTATGAGAAACAGGGGGCATGGCACACACAGAGTCAGAGGGTACCTTGGTACCTCAGATCTTCTCCAAAGTGGCCTTTGGAGATCAGCATTTTGGGTATCAGCCCAAATGAAAGAAGAAACCTGCAAGAAATTAGGGCATAGAATATTGCTGTGTTACCAACCTGTATCACAGAGCAAGTAGAGCTAGATTTTGGATGAAATGAAACTTTAAAATATTCACAAAGTCTCATTTGAAAAGATTAACTTCATTCTGAGGTTCAGTCCTTAACCACAATGAAGCTGCAAACCCAAAGTTTGTCACAGTCAAGTTSAAGTCTAGTATAATGTGTTTAAGTTTTTTTCTCATCCATGGGTCCTTTATTTTTTTCTACCTTATTTTTGGCATTGTATTCAGTATGAAGGCATCACAGAAGAATCACTGAATAACCATAGTAGATAGATAGAGTGTAGCAGTAGACAGATGATAAAGATTTTTCCCCAAAGTCAATACTGGTGTCCGGGGTATATTTTTGCTAATTTGTTTTTTAATGTGTTACTAACTTTTTAAAAGGTTTAATATTGATTGATTTTTAATGGTGTGGGTGTTCTCTCATGCTAAAGACTTCTTCTTGCTTACTTTTGTTTTAGGGAACATGAGAAATAAAACAAGAAACAGAAAGGCATTTTAGCAGAAGACTTGGAAGTATTTAGCAAAGAATCAGAGAAACAAGTTTTCTTTCTGTTTATCAAATTATGCGAGGATTCAGGCCAAAAGAGCAATCGTCATTAATAATTTAATAAGTTAAATAAAGTTTCTCTCTTTTTGCCAGAAGTTTCMAAAGCGTTAACAGTCTTAAGGCATCTTCTTGCCATTAATCCACACAGATTTGACACTGATACCCTAAAGCAGCACCAAAAAATGAAATATTAATCAATATTAAAATATCTCCAAACATTTCCAGACCTTTGTACTTGGAAAGCCGCCACTACTCCCATTTCAACTGCCATACTGCGTCTGCTTTGGAAAGGCTACCTCTTGACATTTTGCAGAGCAGCCTCTAATCGTCTAAGGAAACTCTGGATTGAGATTAGTATCCACAGCAGAAAGGAATCTACAGACACTACTGTGTGTGAGTAATGCTGTGGGCGTTCATCCAAGCTCAGGAATGAGTGGAATGTACCCCTTCTCAAAGGTACGGGTGAAAAAACATCACTGAAGTGGAAGTGGGGATTGGGTGGAACTGAAGCAAGAGARGAGTTCATATATATGTTTTCCATGTGTATGAAATTGGCTGTGTACTTATTTWAAAAAATATTGGGAGCCAATTTTTTAATTATTCACTGCATTTATTTGCTTCTGATGGCATAAATGATCTATCATCTTAGCGTGCCACACAAAAAGTCAGAGGAACATTTCCACTTCAAGTCAAACGAAAAAAAAATTAAATCAACGTAACGGAACTTTTCTGTGAACTCACATAATGAATTTCTTTGTTTAATTAAACACTTCAGCAAACCAAATACCTGAATTTAAATTGCTGTTTATTATGGCTTCCCCTCGGATGCAGGTGAAAGACTGCATAGACATATGTTTTCCACGGTGACTGGCATTACTAAGCAACCTGATGGAGAGCTGACAACACCTTGGCAAGAAGGAATAATGAGGTAAATTATCAGCAATATTGAGAGAACTCAGTTACGAGCCGCACCTTTACTTTGGCCTCCAAAGTCTGGGGCTTTTACTTGGGAAAAAAAAAAAAAAAAAAAGAGACAACGGCCTCTCTTTTTACCTTCAGCTTTCCCCCTGTGTGTGTGGGTGGACGTGTGGGTTTATACGTGCATAATCGCACGCAGACTGGTGCTTAAACACGTTTCGGTGTCCGAGGCTCCATGATGCGTTTCCCACCGTGCCGGGAAGCAGCGGGACAGGAGGGGGAGCTCTCGCCGCAGCCGCCGGGCGGGGATGCTGCTCCTCGGACCGGGGGCGGCGGGATCGCGGCCCCTTCGCCCGCCCGCAGCCCCCGCCGCCCACCGGGCAGCACCGCGGCTCCGGGAATGACCCCGCTTGTCCCGGTTTTGCCTCTGRAAACGTCACGTTGTTTCCAGGGTGCCCTCAGAGCACCGTTTGCTTGTTGCTGTTGCCTTCTAAAACCTTTCGCTTTGAAGCCGTCGTGCTGCTTACATATTTAGCAGCTGGAAAAATCAGGCCTGCTTGTTTATCTCGTCCTCCCCAGCAGGCAAAATCCGAGAAGAAATAGCTCATTAATAATATTAAAGAGACTTGTGCATTAATAAAGGCCGAAATGAAGAACCTGGAGCAAAGCGTTTCTTTTGTGTTACCTAAAAAGCAGCTCTGGTATGTGGATAGGTCCTCTTTTAAAACATGTAAACACTAATAAATAGGACTATGAATAATGGAATATATTGATGAATAATGGAATAATGATTTATTTCAGGCAACWCATTTGCACGAGTTGCAACGTTGTTTTGATTTGAAGTCCAACGATTTCAACGATACTTGTTTTTCAGAAGTCCAAATTACTGTGCTTGCAAAAACCCAAGTGCAAATTCAGAGCTGGAAACAAATCCATGGTAGAATAAAATCATGGAGCTTGGTAAAGTGCTTTGGGTGTAAAGCATGTGCTTKGGCAATGGAAGGAAAAGCTGAGGTTCTTGGCACAACCCAGCTACAGAAGACACTCGGATCCTGAACCTCAGTCCCGTAGGTGACTTAGAGATCGAAAGCCAGAATCCCATAGTTTCTTCCAATTTCAAAGGTGACCAAAAAACCAACCAACTTCAAACCCTTGAGCCATCGTGACAGTGTGGAACTTTCTTTATTGYACTGTGGTTAGGGCACACACTCTARTAGATCGATTTAAAATCACCTTGGAAATTTCACTAGGAACTTGGTCTCATTAAACTCAGAAGTAAAAACTTCACTGATTCCCACAGGATCAGGGTTTCATCTTTGGCTGCAAACTGCTTACTGATCCAACATATCCTGGTATCTCTGGTAGAATAAATCTGAGCAGTTCTATTGATCCAATCCGTCACCTTTATTCACCTGTGTCAGATGTTTGCAGAATCCGTATTGAGAGCTACTGAACCAGGATTCTTTACCAAAAACCACAGGTCTTCACACAAAAAATACATGGTGCTGCCACAGTTCAGGAAATGTGTTTAATGTTAGGGTGCCTGTAATGTACAGAGCAGATTTATTTTCTCATAACTTTTTGGAGATGTTCAGATCAATGCCATTGTATGGCTGACAAATGTGTGCCTTCCGTAGATTCTGATATTCTGTCTCCCCTWATGAATTCACGAGCTAGCACTAAAACCTGAAAGCATTGCTTTTTGTTAGTCATTCCCTCCCCCTTAGTAACAAGTGGAATAATTAGACGGTTTCCAAAATTTATTTTGGTACCACCGATGTGTGTCAGATAACATCTGAGCACTCTAAATGCATGAACTTCTGTGTTGACAGTTGATGGTCCTCCATATGCTATCCCTAGAAGAACACCTTCCCWAGAATATGCAGTGTAATAATATGCAATATATAAAGGTAATAACAGCTCTAGAAAAGTAGGAATCGTGACAGTTGCAGAAATAACCTGCTGCCAGATGGGAATATTATTATTAGGACACAGAGAGGTAGAACTTCTATATCCATCCCAATCCTATATTAAATACTGGGATATGTACAGGATTTGCTTTAAGACTCTGGGTTTCATCTGGTGGTTGATAAGGTACTGGGGGACTGAAGGTTCTTTTTAAAGAGCTTACCAGAAGTAACTGAGAAAAAGAGCCAACTGTCAGGAGAAATAAATTCACATCTCCATTCAAAAGCATTTKGAAAAATACTGTGGAAAAAAAACCAACTAAAAGCTGCTACTTTTGTTGATCAAGAAGTGAGAATCAGCATTCAGAATGGGTAGCAAGAGGGGTGGGAAGTGCTTCAGTTTGCAGCCAAACCTTCAGATATTAGTCAGGAAAACTGGAATGGCAGACTTGATCCTGAAGACAATTCATTCTGGTCTACTCAGTGTAACCTGCTGTAGTCAATTCACATCACCTGGGCTTTCAAATTCCTTCTCCAAAGTATCTTCCAACAATCAAGTTCTGTTYATGCTGGGAGTTTGAGATTAATCTTTTTGTCAGATTGTCAGCTCAAACCTGTTAAATTTATGCAGTGAAACAGTTCCAGTGCATTCTTACAATATACATAGTAAATGTTGAGAAGTAATCTGATATTTCACTAAACAAGAAACATTTGAGGCAATACTCTGTTTAGCAGAAGTTCTAAGATTTTCCTTGAAAAGGTTTTACTCTTCTGTCCACTCTACAGATAAACTAGTGATATATCTAATACRAGAACTAGTTTTGCCTTTTTCATTAGAATGACTTAATGTATCAGCAAGGTGGTGGCTGTTCAAAGCAGAATACTTGTCTGAGGTTGGCTGGCTTTTTCCAGCCAAAGGTTTCAAAGAGCCATGTGAGGTTGTGTATAAAAGCAGCTTCCCCTTGTGCTGCCTGTCTTATCCTTATTGTGTGAAAAAATAGAGAGATTCTGGGAATATCTGCTGTACTTAGTGAGAGCTCAACTGTACCGATTTGTTTGTAATAGAATATGGTAAGCAAAACATAGAGGTGAGATTGCTGGTGGTGGTGGTGGGGCACAGGAGGAGGGAAACCACCCTATTGAGCATCATCCTTTGGAGGTTACCTGTAGTCACAAGTAAGTTTCTGCAAGTTTGAGAAATTATTGGTTTTTAAGACATTACATTGAAGAAATAAATAAACCTTGCTTTCTTCTCATGTTTGCTGCTTGGTGGGTTTGAGCCCAGACCTTGTGCTCCTGGGGTGCGYGGAACAGACCGAGCCCACAGCACRAGCTCTRCTGCGGCTGAACTCCTGCAACCCTTGCTGTCAGCAGAGCCTTCTCGAGGGTCTCTGTGAGGTCCTGCTGCTCTGTGAAAAACAAACGATCAGGGCTGGGTTTTTTTCCAACATCTGCCTGATTCTTTCAGGCAGCAAGGGGAGTGGCAGCACCTTCGCCTCGCAACGGCCGCGACCTTATCACTGCGGATGTGCTCGAGGATTTTGCAGGCACGATCTGGTTGCTATCTCACCTTTTGATGCTCGATGCTCTAACAGCTGAGACTGTGCAAAATCCCCGTTTCTTCTTATTTTCAAAGCCACGGGGGAAAATGTGCCAGGCAGAGAGGCAAGGCTCATTTTAGTCACGAAACGAACAAAGTTGCGCTCAACTTTTCATTCTGAAAAATGCCTGTGATTTAAAGCTTCGGAAACAGAGAATGTAAATTAGACATTGTTGCATGCAAACCGAACTTGTCTTCGACAGGCTAAACAGACATTTTTATGGGGAGCCTATTCAAGCCCACACGGAACACAGTTTATCTTTGGACTGTGGGTTTGGATKTTCTTATAAAAAATGTACCATTTTAAGGTGTACCGCAGTCAYAATGAGAAACCCCATACGATTACAATTTTGACTATCGGAACAATGGACACCCCCGTGCCGTAATGTGTTGTACCGGGTAATCAGGGACTGCCAGGGAAAGCGGGAAAGCAGAGCCTAGGAATAATCAATGTATCGCCCACAGTGTGTGCTGTAATCCGGCACCTCCTCGCTGAAGCGCGTCCCACCAAACCATTCATCCGCACCTCCCCACCGCAGATAAAGGGAAAAACAGGAGAGTGATCGGGCGAAGAGCCTCGGCTGAAGGCGGCGGGGTCGGGACGGGACCGGACGGGACGGGACCGGTCGGGACGGGACGGGTGGGCTGCGCAGAGGGGCAGAGGCCGGGCGGACCCTTGGGGTGTTCGCGGGGGGCACCGAGCCCCCCTTCCCAAGCCGGGCTGGGGGCGGGGGCGGGTGCGCACCGCCCCCTCCGCTCCGCTCGCTCCGCTCCGCCCGGTGCTCGGCGCGGCGCCTCCCCCCTCCCCGGCTCCCATGGCGGGCAGCGGCGGCCGATTCGGTGCCGGCAAGCCCCGCCCGCCGGCGGTCCGGGGCCGGCCTCCCCCTTCCCTCCGCCGCCCCCTCCGCGGCAGCCCGCCAGCAGCGCCAC
>NW_026623255.1:470443-485011 GCF_030028575.1 Malurus melanocephalus
CCCCCCGCGCCCCTCCCGGCCCCCCCAGAGCACCAGCAGCCATTTCATCTCCACCACTACCACCACCAAGTAGGCGCAAAAAATGGCAGAAATGGAGAAAGAAGGGAGACCTCCCGAAAATAAAAGGAGCAGGAAGCCGGCTCACCCGGTGAAGCGGGAGATCAACGAGGAGATGAAGGTAGGTGCCTGTGATGGGGACGGGAGCGGGGTCCCCCCCCGCGCCCCCCGCCTCCGAGCATGGAGATGAAATAAGAAAGGATCTCTTGTCATTTTTTTTTTTTTTGTAGGATGCACTGAATGTGTCTCAACTCCGCCTCCTGGGCTGCAAACAGAGACGAATTCACAGGCTGCAAATCCTGTTCATTGACCAGCTTTATTTATTTTTTAAAAATAACTCTCCCTCGTTGGGGTGTTAAGCTCCTCGGGTGGCAATGATGAGCCTTTCTTTTTTTCCTTTTTTCTTTTTTTTTTTTTTTTTTTTTTTTTTTTTTTTTCTTGCTTTCTTTCTATAGTCACCCCCTCAGGTGGCTGGGAAGCCCTTAAAGTTAGGAAAGAAAGGGATCTCTTTTAAACACGGTATTTCTGTCCTTTTTCAGTAGCCAGCTGCAACTGTGTAATTAAATTGTCAAAGTGAAACGTTGCGGTCTGAGCCGTGCATCAGTCTCGCACTTCAGCGCGGAGACCCCTTTTCTCTCCTTCACCCTCTCGCCTCCTCCCCGGGAGGAGAGCTGAACCGCTTCGTTCCGCGGTTCGTGGCAGCGCAGAGGTGTCGCTGGAAGGTGCCCTGTCCGAGGGCTGCTTCTGATGGAAGTGTATTTACCGCGCGGAGGGGCTGTCCTGTCCGATAGGAACCGGTGCCAGTCCAGCGGTGCTCTGGCTGCCGCTCCAGATGTTGGGATGGCTGCGATGGCACAAAACCGCTGTTTTGGAACTTCTTTTATCATTAGGTCGCTGCTCCAGGCTTGACCGGTCCTATTTTTTTGCGCCTCTTTTCCCCGTCTGTTCCATGTCTGTTTGATGTCCCTAATTCCCCAAAGTTGGTAACATTGTATTGCTAGACTTCGGCTGAACTTGTTGTTAAACGCGCAGATACAGTGACTAAAACAGCATAGTCTGGCTACGAGATAAAGCTGCAGAGATTTAATTTGAATATGTCATTTATTAAAAGGCTGATTGTAAGTGGAAGACTGCCTGGAAAATGTCACTCGTTCACATAGTATGTATACTATAGAGGCGAGTGTATAAATATACAYGATGCTTAGTGAAAATATCTTTGCTTTCCGGAACATTGATCTCCACATACAAAATTAAACGGGAATGCACAGTCCCCTCCCCTCTCCCCTCTTTTGCACACCACTAATTTCKGTTAGGTGCCCTTTCCTGCCTAAGGCAGGCGTCCTTGCTCCTGCTGCCTGCGTAATGAGCGTGTACACGGTTCGGCATGCGCTTCGAGCGTAAATGTGGACAAGAGTAGTATTAGGGGCACGAACAAAGTAATGTATTGGTGCCTCTTTTTGGAAACAAACAGTAGTAGCTTCAAGTCCAGAGGAGCGCTGTCTTTCTTTGTGAGATATGTGACACATCCTATTTTCGGAGAGGGCTCTCTGCAGCCACCGGAGAGTCATTGCTCATTGTAATCCCACATAGTTTTGAGGACTGCAGAGGTCTATAGTACATGGCATTGGCCCCTCAGAGCATCGCCTAATGCAATCTATATGGATTGCAGCTTTTAAGTTTCATAGGTTCTAGAATTACAAATTAGCTAATTTTAATCAAAACATGTGAAATGTTATCCTGGCTGGATATAAAGGCTGACTGTGCTGGATCCTCTGGGTTTGTTTTGTTTACTTTGGCTGCAGGCACACTCAGCGGTTTGGGAGATAGTTGTTCTTCTACAGTATAACAGATGTTTGTCTGAAAGGGTGAGGAAGAAACAAAAACAACGTTGTGTGAAGGAGAAAAATTACACAATTTTAAACTAATGCTTTGGTGTTAAGCACTGGCATTAACCTTCATGCACAGAGTTTCTCTTTTTTAATTGTGAGTAACTGCTTAAGGTTAGGAGCCTCAAGATTTCAGCTGACTTAAAAACCAAAGGCAGGTAGAAATGGTATTTTGAACCCATGTGATTTCTGGTTGAGAGTGAGACAGCTGATGGCAGACCCTTCCATAGCCCACCTTTCAATGTTAACTATGCTATATATGCTTCGCATTTTTTAGTAGGACARTTGGTTGCTTTCATCTAAGAAGGGGAAACAGAGGGGGAAAGAAAAAAAGAAGTAGTTTGAATTTTTGACTGGTTGAGAAAGTTAAAATCCTGTGGTGATCATTTACCCTTTTTCTTGGTAAATTYGTTTCTTGATGGATTGAGATGTCTAGTTGTTCTTAATAAACCCGGAGAGTACAATAATGTAACAAATTGGTTACAGTGTGCAAAATGTTTGCAGTGAAATGACAGAGGGAGCACAATGTGCCCTTGTGTAGGTTTGTATCTGTAATGTTCAAACAGGCTGACTGTTTCCCTTCATCTGAACTGCTTTCATCTGGACCAGTGTAAAATAAGCTCTGGTAAGTAATCACGGCAGAGCAGAAAGAAAGGAATGTATACAGCAATAGACAGCCTAAGCTGTAAAAACTGTAACCTGAGTATCAGCAGCAGATCAGATATCAAGGCTTTAAGGTAGGGGAAATGAAAGAGATGAAGGGGAGGAAAAGACGAGAGAGGGAATGGAAAAGTCAGCTTGGAAAGTAAAGGAGAAGTAGGAGGGCCCCCTCAGGGAAATTTGGCTCAGGGGTTAGGGAATTTTATCGTGGTGTACAGTGACCTACTCAGGTTTCAGCCCACATTGGATCAAATTGCCTCTCTTTGCTAGCAGAAAGAAAAAGGACTGGTGTATATGTGATTTCTTTTTCTCCCCCCCTCAGATAATAAAAAGGCCATTGGTACAAGTGTCTATTTTAAGYACAGCAAATTCAAGGCACTATGAATGAGCAATAATATTACCTCATCACAGAGACTTCCTTTGAGATTTGCTGTTTGATACAGTCRGATATTTATTCAAGAAGGATCACAACACCTAACTGCTTGCTTTGGTGTTTTCCAACAGTAGTGCCACAGCTTGGTTTTAACATGACTGGGTGGATATTCAGATTGCTTGCTCTTTCCTTATGCAGATATTGAGTTACATTTTTGTTATCGCTAACCTAATGTACATGATGGTTATAACAAATTTTAATTTGATACAATGTTGTGTGCAAAAAGTACATGACTCTGCACAGTTTTCTGATATTACATTTCGGTGAAAAATGTATTCACAGGGAACTGTTTTGTTACACTGTGACCTTTACAGCCACTCTTTCTTATTTTCTAGTTATTTTTTCTTTTGTCCTCCTTCCTCCTTCAGATGACACTTTCCAGTTTTTCTTCCTGAGGTAACATTCACCTCACACTTGTGAAGAAAAGCAGGTAGTTATTCTGAAATTCAGTTTGGTACCATTTTTCACTTACTGGTGAATAACAGGGCACCTCATAGATCCAASCCTATTGTCATCAGGGAACCCACTACTATTTTAAGACCAAAATATTTTTAAAAGTTTAATTGATGAAAGCACTTGTCGAGGCACAGTGATGGATGCCCCATCCATCTCTCCTCAGCTTATTTCCATTTGCCATCCTGCTGCCAGGAATCAGTGCTGCCCAGGAGGAATGGCGAGGTGCTCTGCAATGCTGTGAAGTGAGGTTACATCCAGTACTGAATTGCACTGGAAGTCCTCCTGCACAGATGAAACAATGTATCCATGTGTCTCCAGCAGTGGAAAAGTAAGCAATTAATTTGCGTTGTAATTTCACAGGGCTGCTCCATGTGCCCGAGGAGTTTGCCATCTATAAATATTCYCAATAACTAATTTATATCTAAAATTGGGCTTCATTCCTGCTGCCTAAAGCTTAGGGCAGCCCCATCTGTTATTGTTTAATAGTAAACCCATCAGAATATCTTTCAGTTTAGTGTTTAAGTAGTCCCCATTTGGCATTTGAAAGCGCTACTGTCAGAAGGAGGAAAGCAATGAAACAGAGTTAGCAGCCCTGTGCCTGGAGCAAAACAGTTTGCTCAGAGCACTTGGAAGATTCCAAAGAAACTCCTCCCTTCTCTCCTGAAAAGCAAAAAATGTCTTTGGGAAAGTGGAAAAGCAGACAGGCTTTATCAGTTGTATTATTTCAGGAGACCAAGGCTTTTCTGTGGAGTCTGCGTGGAAGGAGTTTTATGGGATGGCTGCAAAGGGGATTKCATATAGGATCTGTACAGGGAGCCTCACCTGGCAGGGCACTGCAGAAACAGCGCTTCCCCAGACAAAGTGGGTGATAYAGAACCATGAGATGATAAAGGAAAGTAAAGCACCACAGAATTTTAGCATAAGGTCTAACCATAGAATTCAGTATGGTGACAACATAAACAAGCAAAGAATGTGAGGGCTGGAAAAAAAAATCCAAGTTAGTACTGTGACTGTAGAAACATTTTTATTTCCTTGATGCAGTGAAAGTGAAAAGTGCATTTGTGGGGTTCTGCACCRAGTGGGTTATACAGGCAAGGAAATGGAATGGAGCCACTATGCTTCCTCCCAGATCTGAAATAAACATTCAGCAGTAAAACCTAGAAGCAAATGAGTCTGACAGACTCATTCTCCCCTGTGTTTCCCGCCTCCGTCTTTGCCAGGCCTCCTTTGGTGAAGCCAGGCCTTGCCCCCTGTGAATAAGGTTCATAGAGAAGGAAAGACAAGAGGTCTAAGATGGAAAGAGATGCATGGCATAGCTTGAGAAGGTATTAATTAGCAAAGATTTGGGGAAATGATGCATTGTAATGTAAAAAATCAAACTGTAGGTGTACTGTTACAATGAAATGAATCCTAAAGTGCGAATAAATGTGATTATATTTCTAATGCCTAGCATGTAAGTCAGTCTCAGAAAGGAGAGAAACCACAGTCTAGCAAGTCAACACACTCTTCTTCATCTTTCAGGGGAATAGGAAACGAATTCAAGGAGAAATCCCAATTAGCATAACAGTTAGTTATCCTGGCTCTTCCAGGAGGGAAGATATTTCTGTGTAGTACAAGAATAGAGAAATCATACAGTTAAAACATGCAAATTACATATTGCCCTGCAGTGGTGATAAGTGGTTTGGGACTCAGGCAGTGGGCAAAACCTGAATTGCCGTCAATTGGGAGGGAAGGGCTGTGGCTGTGGTGTGAGTGGGGCCACTGGAGCATTCTTTGGCAGGGATGAGCTGGTTGTGCCACAGTCACAGTGAATGCTCTGGCAGTTCAGCAGCTGTGCTGTCAGCTGGGGAAGGGTGGGAGGTTTGGCCCTGGTGGGATGTTTGCCAACTGCCTGGGTGCACTGGCAGCTACAGGGGGGATTGGTGTTTCCACTGTGGTCTTGRAAGCTTGGCTGCTTGGTGCAGAACYAACACAGGAGGACATGGGACAGATTTCTGTGGTTTTCTTCTCGACTTTGATGCTGGCCCACACTGTGGGTGGCACCAGGGCTTGGTCTCTGCCCACAGGGGACTGAGCATTGCCTCCCACATGGGTGAAGCTGGGGTCCGTGCTGTGTATTTGTGATGAAATCTGTGGGTTCCTATAGGGGGGCTCCCTTTGGGCTGGGTGGGTGTAAGGATCCCAGCTTAGCAGTGTGACTGCTGACCTGGGATTTTATTATGAACAAAGTTTTCTCTCTGCACTAGTCTTTCTATCATCCCAATCCTTTGGGGTGTGGGGTTGGGGTGGCAGCCTCCATCCTGTGGACACTCCACACTGGGGAATGTCTGAAAGTGGACGTGGACTACCTTAATGCATCTGCTGGCCTGTTCCTGCAGAAGATTTGAATTGCAACTCCTTACACATCCTCTATCTAGTCACCCACACCTGCCCTCACATCTCCTCCCTGGTCCTTGGCCAGTCTATTATCTCTCAGTTCTGCTGGCTCCTGTCTAGSCTGCTCCATCACTGCTGCTTCTGCTTTCCTGCTCCAGTGTTTGGTCGATGTCCCTGCTTTTCTCAAGCTTTCCATGTTACAATCATCACCTTTCCTTTCACTAAGCCTTTCACACTTGTATATCTTTCTGTGAGATTTTGTTCTGCAAGCACAGGCTGTGTATTAATTTGCTTTCTTCCTTTCCTTAGCTTCATCAAGAACTGGTTCTTTGTTTCTTTTTTTTCTTTTTCTTCTTCCCCCACACCCCACCATTCACACAGAGAAAAAAAATCACATCATTTGTGTTTTGACTATTGCCACCACACTGCTCTTTACAAATCCAATCTTGTTACCATATCTCGGGTCCTTGTATATTGCATCTATCATTGAAATGGAAGAAGGGAAAATACATGAAAACAATGAATTAATAGTGATCAGCTTCAGGGCAGTGGCTTCAGCATGATCTCAACTGTCAGGACATTAGAATCACTGCCAATGGGTGTTGCAGTCAGGAGTTAAAACGAAGGTGATGTTGTTCTTTGGATACCCATCTATGCCAGAGGGTCAGTGTGGAGAAAAACATTTCTCATGTTTGACACCCAGCTTGCTGAGGATGGGGTTGTGCTTTCCGTTTGCTGTGTATAAAGTGTGGTGTAATGAAGCTCTGGCTGTTAGCCACTGAGAGAATGGTATTAAGGGTGACCTACAGTATTGTTATAGGTAAAATAAATTATGAAGGAGAATGGCTTAATCGTTTTTCTCTTTTTTTAATCCAAGACACTCTTTTTGGGAAATCAGCGTTTAAAAGGTACTTACTTTTGTTACTGCTGACATGTAACCTCATTGTACTCTCAGAGATTAGTAGAAAAGACCCCATTGATTCACTATTTTATAAGAGARTAAAGTTTCTATATGAGTATTTTTGAAATCAAATGTATTTTTTTTGTCGGTATGGGTGTTCAGTTTGCTATATCTCTTATGGACAGTTTAAATGAGACGTGAAAGGTACTTAAAATTGGTGCCATCACATATTCAACCATCATTTTGATGACATTCCAAAGGGACATTCACATGTATGAATTTTCAGGGAAGCCTAAACATATATACAGCCTTGTTTATGTATTCCTTAACAAGTAATTAGAAATTATTCATTGCCTGAGTTGATCAGCAGTGCAAATAAAACACAAAGCATCCACAGGAGGCAAATTTAGAACTACTCAATTAATTTGGTTGCATGGGGTTTAAGTAGGTAAGATTTTGTCAATTGGTCTCTACCTTGCTAGATTAGTCTCTAGGGCTGTGTCTCCATAGTTGAAATTTAGCAAAGCAAGAGAATCTGACAGACCTTATCTTTGGGTCTCCACAGGCCCTTTCAGGTCATTTTGGATGAGCTGCAGTGGTGAGATTTGACTCCCCAGGTCCAAGTATTATTTTCAATATTTTGTTATTCGGTTCACATGGGTTAGGAACAGGGTTTGTGCGTAGGGACTCTTCAGTGCTAAGAGAGAAGTTTTCTAAWAAAACTTAAAAAAAACCAAAACGAAAACCCCCAATGAAAAACAACTTTTAGAAAAAAATCCCATTTTTGTTATTATTTAAAACACAATGCTGCATCATTCAAATGAATTAAGTAATTGTTAGCCACTTTTGCACTGCATTGTGCTCATTGAAAACTGTAGTAGTGGCATAGTTCAGATATCATGTTTATAATGCTGAGTCTAGAAGCAGAGGTGGAATGATGCAATATTTTCCAGCAATTTGGGGCTGCACAGGACAGCCACAGAACTGTGACTTCCATCAGATGGGAAGGTGAAGATGCAAAGGGGAAAAACCAAAAGGAAATGGATGCTTCAGGGGTCTGCTCTGGGCTTTTGGTTTGAGTTTTCTTTTTCTGGAATGTGTTTGTAGCATAATTGCACAGATGATACTGTTGGAAGAGTACAAATTGCTTGTGTTTATTGCTTATAGCTGCTTTACAGCGCTCCTTGAGTGACAGGAACACCTATGTAATCTGGTGTGATAAATGAGCCAGGAGCAATGCAGCGCTCCGAGGTTCTGGGGCASAGCGCCCGCTGTAGCTTTGAATTCAAAAGCAATTATCATCTGATTAATTTTATTTATTTGTTTAAAYGACTGGAGAATTGCTGTGTGCTGTCATTAGACTTTCTCCCACTCAAAAAATAAGCTAGAGCAGTTACTAGATAAAATCTGGCAACCTGCAAATTTGACATGTACCATTTGTTTAGAATTGGTGTTGTATTCTCCTTATTCCTTTGCCAGAGTCCTGGGAGATGGTGCTTATCAGAAACATTATTTTAGAAGTCAAGATCYTGGAGGAATACGAAGTTTGGAATTTGTTTTAAAAGAGTGTTATTTAAAAAATTGCGAAAACTGGATAGAAAGGCTCTGTGTGTGGCTTTTTTGTTTCAATTTATAGTTGTCATACKACTTTAAACTGATCTTTGCCGTCGCAATAATTCATTATCTGGTTTCCTTTGGTAGTTTCCTAAACCCATAAGCTGTAGAGCTCTGTGGCACTATTTGGTTTCACAAAGCTTTGTTGCCTGGCTGCAGATTTCTTAACTTACTCCACTAAATCTTCTGGCCCAGTAATGAGCATTTTCTACAGAAATATTTTTGCCTCATGACCTAGAGGACATATTTTTAATAGAAATTGGGGGTTATGACAGTCATGTTCCATACTTTGCATTTCCATACAAACATAAAATGTAACMACACAGCTGCTTGGAAATTGGTTTGAAAATAAATACAACAAAATTGAGAAAGGTTTTCTTAAACAAATATAAGAGATGTTTGTATGAAAAATGATGGCAAAATGCTTTCACAGTGAAGAATCTTTAAGTGGTTCAACTATACAAGAGCTTGTAACTGAGGAAAAACGTCTGCTGTGATTTTATTTGATTTKGTTCATGGGCACCTCAAGGAACTGTAATTGTGTCAGTGACCTGCTCCAGCTGAAAAGACTGTAGCGCAGTAAGATTGATTAACTGCTGTTTGAAAAAAAAAAAAATCCTGGTTTTCTGTTGTTCTCTTGCTGCAGTCTTAAATATTTTCTGGCAACATAGACAAGTTTGTGTGAGGAATGTATGTTAAAATATTTCTGACATTGAATGTCAGAGCAAAAGTCATAAATAACTCCCCTTTTCATTTTCTTTAAATTACAGACATAYGAGTCTTTGTCATAATTACATGTGCCAGTTGGAGATTTAAATGCATTTCACTTTATGCACTTGAGTTATGAAATGAACATTAGTCTTTGAGGAGGTGGGCCAAACCTGACACTTCCTCATGTAGCACAGATATGGTTCGATTTATGCAGTCCTCCCTTCCTTCCAAATGGTTATTGATTACATAAATAAGTAGGTAATTTTTCTCTTTCAGAACTTTGCTGAAAACACTATGAATGAGCTCCTTGGCTGGTATGGTTATGATAAGGTGGAACTGAAAGATGGGGAAGATATTGAATTCAGGAACTACTCAGCAGATGGGGAAAGCCGCCAGCACATTTCTGTTCTCAAAGGTAATGAGACTTCATGTTTCTGTGTTCATGTAAAGAAGGATTAATAGCTCAACCTGTCTGAATTGGTGTGGATTGCCAAGCGTGTTCTGCTGCTTGTGTCTTGGTTGCTTTACATAAAAATATCTGAGAGTACCTTGTGGTACAGGGAAACAAATAGGCTGTGAGGAAAGTYACTTAAGAAATATTCTGTTGATATATATTGATATATACACAAATAACGTGTTTTGTGTGTCAGTTGAAAATCATGTACCTATGGTACCAATAAACTGGAGAAAGAAGGGAACACTTTCTTAGCAGGGTGGCTTTAAGGAACCCTTTTGCTTCCCGTACTAAGGCTGGCTGGCCTTCAACTTCTTAAAACGTTGAAAAATTTTAAACTGGAATATTCACACACGTAGGAACAAGTGTGAATGTTCACAAAAGGCTTCTCTTCCATGTTTGCACAGTACTGTCTTCTGCACTTTGGTAGAAATTTTCCATGGATGGAATTTGTTTGAGACAGTGCTCCAATTTAGTGATTCAAAACGTAAAGGATGAGATCCTGTCTGTTCAGTCATTCAGTTTTTGCCTTCTGGCTCCTCAGTCTCAGGGAATGGATAGGGACTTGTCATCAGAATGAAGAGAAGAGTAGAAAATTGCTGCAYCTTGACTTATCCAACAGGAGTTCCTCAAAGGTGAGGTAAAGAGAGAAAATTACAGCAGCTTTTATGCTCTTGGAGCGTGACTTTTCCCTGCCTTSGTGGACAGCAGTGTTTGGGTTTTCTCTCTGATAGCCAGTAGCAGAACTGTATTCAGTGAGTGTTGCAATGAGTACTGACACCAGAGAGACCAGTGCTGAGGGACAGATGGCTAGGAAAAAAAGGGAAAAAAWTAGAGGTAAGGTGAAACAACCTAATTGTGTTAAAATTGAATGTTTGCAGCTTGTTTRTTCTATAAAAACATYGGTGATCAATATTTATTTTTCATTKAAAACATAATGTCATTAAGCTACTTTTGAAGAAACTTGTGCCTGTGTAGTAATGCACTTAATTTATTTCTGTTTTAATAAATACAYCTTTTATTGAATGATTACTGGCTCCAGTCTATGCTTGATGGAATTTGTGACACACCTTTTTTATAGGCACACGATATAAATCATATGTTTTATGTACCATACATGTCAAATGTCTGTGACAGGTAGAAATTTTTGGTGTATGCAGTTTTTGGGAGGGGAAAAAGCACATTTCTTGTTCTGAGAGATGGGAGAAGACAGACAAATAAGAACTAAGTCCTGCCCTATGGCTGAGAAATATTAGAGAAATTCCTACAAATAAGAATCCTGAGGTGATTGGGGATTAAAGAATTAGAATAATAACTGTCACMATTTCATGCACACTTTGCTATGGTTTCAATATTTTATTCCTTYCTTTAAATTCTTTTCATTATAACTACTTGTATTATTTATAGAGAATAGGAATTCTTTTGTTCTTCAGTTCATGCCCCTTGCACTGGTGAAGTCACASTACACTGAGTGTGACCACCATGCAAACAGTAGAAATGAAGTACAGGAATAGGATGCCATTGATTAAATCAGGCAAAATAAGGATATGCAAGACAAAATAATCCCACTTTTTACCTTCTGTGAAAACAAAGTGTGAGTTTGATTTAAAAAAAATGGAGCATTTCTGAAGATTACTGSGAGGTATCAATTTCTTTAAAAGGGAGAATAGCTGGGGTTTTTTTTTTTGCAATCTTCTTGTATTAGGGTAAGTAATTTAATGAAGAGATCATTGAAAGTATGTAGGGACATTTAAGAAATATATGTGTCATACTGTACAATGTGTTCTTTGTGTTTTACAGAAAATTCTTTGCCAAAACCAAAATTGCCTGAGGACAGTGTTATTTCACCGTACAATTTAAACCCAAGCTACCCTGGGCTTGCCACAGGAAATGGACTATCAGACTCACCAGCAGGGTCGAAGGATCACGGGAATGTACCTATTATTGTCCCATTAATTCCACCACCTTTCATAAAGCCACCAGCAGGTAAATCCTAATGAACATTTAAAAATGGTTACTGTTATTGACAACATCCTGAGATTGCTGGATCATGGTGTCTTAGCAAGAGGGCTGATTTAAAAATGAATAAAACCCAGTCACAGGGAACTTTAAAAATGAGTGGTAGAGTGGCTTTATTCACTTTAGTATTCTTGAAAAACTCCTGCAAATGCAACGACAACAAACTTGCACTGGTTGTGACACTCCTCATGCTGGATTATGCTCTCAGCACCTCAACAGTGTTTGCTTTTAAGGGAAAAAAGAGATTTTATTCTGATGAATAAAGCCTTTAAATAAATTAATGGAAGATTATTAAATTGAAAATAGACTCCAAGAAGGAAACAGTGAAAAAGACAAAGCCATCAAATCAGTAAACTCTCTTTATATTAAGGTTAACAAGCTCATACTGGGAAAACTGTCTCTTGATTCCCATTGAAATCCCTGAGAGACGTTGTCTCTCAAGGGTTTAATATGATCTTGACTCTGCCCAGGAGACTGCACTGAGATGTTTTACATTTTCATTAGATTTTTATCAGGAGTGGTTTTATAGCATGCCATTCCTCAGAGTTTGCATGAAAAATGATTTATTCCCCTCTTCATGCTGCTTACCGTAATCTGTGAAAGGAGCTCTTACGGCTACACCAGAGTGATTAATTGTTGTGTTATTGTTTACTGCTCYACACGGTGGGATAATTGGTGAATCTAGATAGGAGCAGCCTGAGTCCTGCTTCCATGGATGTCCCTGGGTGGTGTTGTCTTTGCTCTTGAGTGACCAAGGCACTGAGGAATACTGACTGACCCAAGAAAGAGTTTGTCTGTTGTTGATTCTGTAATAGTCTACAATTGCCCCTCCTAAATTATTGTTATGCCATTGAGTTTTATCTCTAAAGAAGTATATAATATGCCATGAATAATTTTCAAATGTTACTCAATACGCACTCCCTGCCAAAGACTTTCAATCTATTTTATACGATATTTGCTAATTACCAAAGCTATTTGGGCCCATTCCTGCAGCCTTTACACAGCTAAAGATCTCAGGCCATATGGGCTGGATCCTCAGCTGTTGTTGATTTGGCCCTAAAGCTTTAATCAAGGGCTTGTGCCATCCCAAGCTATTTTCCCCTCCAATCTGAGTCACGAATGAATCCAGAATGCTGAATTTGTGGTAGGTGAACACAAGGCTATAGCATGCATTGTGCAAATTGCCACAGTTGCTGGATTTTTATGACACCAAATAAGCAGGAGGAGATGGAACTATGAAGTAGGAAAACAAATTACTGCAACAGTAGTTAAGTGGACACAAGGGAATCTTGGCCAAGTCAGCTGCCTTCTGTTCTTTGCCTGTCTACCTACAGCATATGATCCTGTGTTCAAATGCACCTCTAAGGGCCATGTGTACAGAAAGCTTTTCATAAGTATTTTCCAACTCTAGGTTTTTAATTAATTCATTAACAATGAATACCATAGTTTTACCTGCACAGGAGATATGAATGCATAATCTCTGTCTCYTCTGACTTTATCCCATGATGGGTAATGAGCACTAGATTACCATGACTTCTGAGCAGATGAACGTATTTATTTCACCTTTGTTTTAGGAGCAAAGCTTGGGAGGATCGCAGGGGGAGGAGAATCACAACCTTTGTGGGATTTGCAATAAGCATGGGTAATAATGGTTTTGTTTTATCTTAGGGTGTGGGTGCCCTAGTCATGATCACCCCGAAGAGCCTGGCAAGAAACAACTGGTAGGAAAGGGAGTACAAAGGAGCCAGGAGAGCCAGTGTGCAAGGCAGTGGTCTTGGCACTGCACTTTGACACCGTTTTGTGGGCACTGCATCAAAGCAGAAAACTTCAGAGTGATACAAAGCCAGACAAGAGTAACTCTGGGGATGTTTTCTCACAGTCCCTCGCAAGCACAGGGGATGACTTTGGAAACAGCACAAAGGTGCTTCTTTGAGTTGAGCAGGCAAATGATTGGCCTCATCATTAATTAATGCAGTGAAAGTCACATTTTCAGTATGGGAAACAGAGAGGCTGTGACTGACCTGCCACAGACACCAAAGTCGCTTACATTTGAGTGGATAAATGAAATAAAGCGACAGGAGAGAGAAGCAGAAAGAGACCAAGAGAAAGCTCCAAGGTTAAAATGTTGGGCAGGAAAAGGTATCTTTGCAGCATATTTTGTRTGGACACACAGAGGACAAGGTTACATTACAGGCCAGAGAGAAAACCTGGTCGTGATGTGTTGTAGTGATGGTGATGCTAAAAATCAGGATGTGTCCAGACTTCRTGAATGGATGAGGAAAGCTTTTAGATATTGTACAAAAAAAAAAATTCACAAGATTTAAATATAGCTCAAAAGAAGTGCCCACGGGTGAAAATGATACCTAAATCATGAACCTGAAGGACAGGAAAGATGGTGCAGTCCACCCTTATTGAGCAAATAATGTGGAGTGAGCACTCAGGGAGAAATTATTAAGACTTTAATTCTTGCTGTATTGATCTTGAACAGAAGGGTCAGCATGAGTAAAGAGGTGTCAGAGAGACAGGCTGAGATATTCATTTGGACAGGAGTGCAATGGTCTGGAGAGGATAAGCAGATCTATTGAATTATTAGTTGAATAATTTTTGCTGATAAGATTCAATATAGGTGAGAGGGAGAAGAGAAAGAGCAGAGCATGGGGGATGCTCACAAGCCTGAAAAGAGAAACAAGAAGGATACTCTGCAATGTGCACTGACTTAGCAATTGCAGAGGAAGAAAAGGCACTGGGAAACACAGTCAGGAAGCCAAGGGAAACAGGATTTCTAGGGAGGCAAATATTCTTTTCAGRAACAGCTACCAGTTTGAAAAAGAGGAGGAAGGGGTGCWGATCCTAAACTGTCYAGGAAGCTGTCAYTGAATATTTCAGCAGATCAGATTTTCCTTGAGTGGGCTGGAAAACTTAGAACAATGTCCTATCTGCATGGATGTATGACCAGGCTAAAACCTTGAAGAGTTAACAAAATTACCTTTTCCCCCCTCAT
>NW_026623255.1:485122-553397 GCF_030028575.1 Malurus melanocephalus
TCTTCAAGCTGTTCTCTTCAAGCTGTTCAGATTTCTGTTTTAGTCAAAYGAAATGTTAGGTTCCAATTTGCTTGTATGATTCTGGAAGACATTAGGGTGCTACTAACCAAAYGTAAAATAAAGGCACACTCCAATAAAGGCACAGCTCCAATAAAGGCACACTCTCCTTRCTGTACCTCAGAATGAAACCCAAAAAAGGCTGAGTTAAATGCACTTAAACGGGGCACTTAAGGGGCACTTAAAAGTGGTTCACTGAGTGTCTGTAGACTCAGGTTATTGGTATGTCAGTGGAGGGTGCTAAATCCAGTCATGGGAAGCCTCCRCCAGAGGAATGCAAGTTAATCAGATGTGGAAGTTCTTCAAGAGGATTCCACTGATCTGCAGCACCAGGCAGACAGACCACACTCAAGTGGTGCCCAGATCAAATGTRACTTTCTAAGGCAGCATCAGCCATCCAACCTGCATCTGGAAGCAAATGAGAAGTCRGTGCAGCCTCCAGAGAGTTGCTGTRAGAGTCTCCTTGTGGCTGATAWCTGTCCATCTTGCCCAGCAGGCTGGTAACTACGTTTAGACCTGGCAGCAGATTCTGAGTGATCTTCAGGGTTAGTCTTGAATACAGCCTATTGCAACAAACTGATCCTTAGATTAGTTCKACTTGGTGTTAGGGGATTCTTATTTTCTGCACAGCAATGTAAAGAAGGATGGTGGTTTTTTTTGTTTGTTTCTTTGTTTTTCCATTTTAGAAGTTGCGTAGAAATAGCGAGGAGCAGAAATACAGTAGCCAGGAAAGACCTAGAACTAAAAATCTCACCACAGTTGTGCAGGGTGTATGGCCTTAGTATTTTGTGTGCAAACTGTTATTTTGCAGCCCTTAATGACAGTAAATTTGAGAGGGCACCTAGGGTGACTCGGCCCTTTTGCTTGGGCATGTTTGGACAGCTCTTGTTACCTGGGATGAAGGAAGGTTAAAATCAAGAGTAGTCAAAGAAGAATGCCAAAAATTCCTTCAATGTGGGTGAGAACAAGCTGCCTCCTTCCCTGGCACCCGCTGGAGGCTGTGGTGTCTCAGTTTTGCCATTTCTTCGAGTGCTCTTTGATTTACTTTATCTTGTGATCCCCATGGCAGTGCCTTGGTAGGGGAGCTGTGACTGCTGCTTGGTCTATCCTTTGAGCAAGGGGATCAGCAAAATCCTTCCCTTTCTTGGCTCCTTCTGGGGGCAAGGGATGCCTGCTGCTCTGAGCATCCCAAACATGGGCCACCTCCCTACAATGTTGTGCTGTGAGGAGAGGTCACTGCCAAGGGACACAGTAGAAGGGGAGGCAGAAAGGGTGATGTCATGAAGTTGACTGAGCTTTCCACAGGGGGGAAAAGTGTAAAAATAATGATCACTCCCAAAGTTTTCACAAGATACCGAGTRCATTTGGAGAAGGAAAGGGGATRTAAATCCTACAACCCRCAGWTGAGTGTCTCTACATAATGTTAAGTTCAGTGATTTCYAAATTATAATGTTTGGAGTTGTACCAGAAGTTATCAGAAACTTGTGGAAGTGAAGGAGGACTGGGCTGGAAGAAYTGTTTCTGGTGAGGCAAAGTGTCTTAAAAGAGAAGCAGCATTTCCTATGCTGGCTGCCTTGTAAAATCAGCCTGTCACCTAAGCTGGCAAAGAAATATAAGATTCAGACACTGAAGTGATTAATTAATTATTTTATAGAAAGGATTGCATGATTTTCTGTGTTATGTGTTAGCATTGCTTTAGAATTAAAGTTCATAGGAGATTTTGTAAATACAGGAGGAGATGAGTAACTTGGTGCAACATATGGGAATAAGCAGAGTTCCTGCCCTACAAATATTCTGGAACTGCCTGCTGTAACCTCTCTCAATATTTAAATTGCATTGGAGGAATCTGAAAGCAAAAAAAAAAAGATGTTTTAAATCATGGTTASTAGGCCAGTAAAAATGAATTCCAAGATCATCTGTCAAAATTCACCAAGAAACTGGATCTGTGATTACATTATCAAGAAATTTGATTCCAGGCAGAGCCCACTGGCAGTTTTCCTTAATAAAGACCACACCATCAGATCTATATGGATGAGACTTTGATTTTTCTGTGCTCTGGATCCCTTTTCAGTATTTCACAAAAATTTTCTGGTTGCTGAACTGCAATTTCTCTAACTGTAGGTTTTGCCCTCTGATGAAGACCACTGCAACAAACCCTATAGTTGCTGCTCTTCAAATTATTTCCTCTTGTTTTCAGTATGAAATATCATCAAATCTACACTGATCATAGGGTTATTATTGYCTGGGTTTTTAAATGCCAGTGGTTGCCAGGATGCCTGCCCCATCTAGCCTTTGCTCTCTGTGGAGGGCCAAGTGGCTCCTTTGTGCTAAAAAGAAAATCATAAAGTCCATGTATGCGCCTTAATAGCATTTATTCAAAATACACAGGGAGTTCCCCCTCTATTAGCTGAGAGAGGTGTTTTATTTTTTTTGTTTGCATGTTTAAAGCCTGCCTAAATGCCAGCTTTTGTGTTGTGCATTCAGTCCCTACTGAACTGTRCATAAGAATGTGCCTCAGTTCATACATGGAAAACGTAGGCAGGCTGTGGTTYCCCAAAATGCTTTTGAAAAGGAGCTGGGACATTTTGCTTTATTGGCAGAGTAGTGAACTTGAAGAGACTGATCCTTAAAAGGAAATGCATTGTAGAGGCTCTGAGGTATTTCCATAGAGATGGCTGCAGCGTGCTTTCTATTGTCAGCCCTACATTTTAATCTTCCTCTGGTAATTACTTTTTGTAAGGTGCTTTTTGTGCCTYAGGTTTGTCACACATCCCATCTGTTTAGAGGATCAGCACTTTAAGTGATAGCACAAGATGATCTGCAGCAATGTCTCAGGAGTTTCGTTTCTTCACTTTTTTTAGTTGGAGATTAATTTGGTAAAGCATTTCAGCTGTAAGCAAATTGACAGTAATGGTGCTTCTGCCTTGTTTGGGATCAACRACCTCAGGAACTGCTTAGGGATGAAAAATCTGAATGCATGTTACTTGGTTTTCTTCAATGGCCATTTGGGATTTCAGGAGCAGCAGGCGGGTAACTCGGAATTATCCAATCCTGAAACCCTGGCAGGTCCCAATGGAAACAGTGAGCCCTTTCTGTTATTGCTGCTGATGMCCAAGTCAACCTAAGATCTAAAGTCTTTAAAAAGGAAGTTTTGCAGCTTTTCATTAGAAAGTAATAGTGACAGCTAAAACATTTAAAGATGCATACACCAGTGGACTGAGCATAGGTCCTAGCTCAAGGTAAAAGGGCTATTTTTGCTCCCTCCCAACCAAAAAATCCTGGGGTTCACACTGCCTATATGAGGGGCTGGGATGCAGCAAAGAAAAAGAAAAGAAAAGAAAGTGGATGAAAGCAGYAGTGGGGAGACATGGCTTCTGATAGTGTGGAGGGAGGAAACTCATGCCAGAGATGAGTTGGTTGGTTGGGAGATGCTGAGGAGGTTTGGGATGGCAAAGTATTTTCTGTATCAGATCACAGATAAAACCACAGTCAAGGCACAGATCTCACAAAGGCTCACTCAGTCCAGGCTCCCTACTTGAGATAACAATCTCAAACATTCCTTCCTTCTGGTCTTCCTTCTGCTCAACAGTATTGTGGTCGGTCACCTTCAGGAGAGATGTTATTTTCTTTCCAGAATAATTATCTCYTGCTGAATTTCTTGCAAGGAAATATGGAAAATAAGGCTTTGAAGTACCTGCCCTTGAATCATCTTAATATGCAAGATTAGAGCTGTAGCTACATTTGGTTTCACCCAGCTTTTTGAAACTGGAGTTAAAATTGAAAATATGTCTCATATGGTTCAAAATAGTACTAGTAGAGTGTTCCAACCCAAAACTTAGTAAACTGATCCGGATTTAACTTCAGAATTGTAGGGATTTTAGGAACATTTTACTAAACGGTGTAGGTCAAGCTGGTTTGCTTAGGTAAAGAGGCAGGGCTGTGCATGATGGATCTCCTCTGTTGTACTCATTGCTTTCCTTCACTTCCCCCACCTCTTTAAATTATGGCTCCATATAAGATCGATTAGTGTAAACTGCTGCTCACTGGGTTTAAGAGGAACAATTTTCTGCAGCTMCTTCACACTGGCTTGAAAGGAAAAAAAAATACCAAACATTCTGCTTAATTAAGACCTAAAGAGGCGGTGCAAACTTTTGATGATTAATTGAAGCATGCTTTAGACTGATGCATATTTAGTTATTATAATGTGATAATTTTATCTTGTTATACAAACTACTCCCTTTGGGAACATGATTTAACACTGCAAACACTCTGTGTTTATTGCATTGTTCATTATGAAAAATACACAGGATAAAAACCACAAGGAGATGTAACTGAACAGTATCTGTGTGGTGGGTGCAGGGAGTACTTCTTCCACCTGTAATGACACAACCCAGAGGCAGAAAAACACAATATTGTAACTCCCACAATATCTCTCCCTGTGAAGACTTGAGAACTCAGAAAAGTAGAGGCTGGAAAGTTAGATCTTGTACAGTATGTGGAAAGAATKTGTCTTTCTATTWCCTGGTGTAATTACAGAGGACAGCAATATGTGGGTTCTGCTGCATCCCCTCCTGTTACTATTCAGTAGTGTCAGTCCCATCTCCTCTTTGTCTCACCTGTAAGAGTGCCCATGCTACCTGTCACAAGTGTGACAGATCTGAGAACATGCTAACACTTCGCAAAAGCAGGTCATGAAGTTGCAGGCCCAGATGGAGGGGGTGCACTTATCAAAAAGTATTTTCCTTCACTTCAAAATGATCTGTGCCAGGTCTTGCAAATGATATTTTTGGGCTTTGCAAACATGTGTCAGCATAGCTGCGTGAGTCCTAAAAGTGATGGTGAATGATCTTTATCAGAAGAGCTGCTCCAGTGAGAGCTCACATGATGGATGTAGCACCGTGTCAGGATGAGCTCATGTTACTCTAAGCAGATATGCTAAGCCAGACAACCAGCAAAAGTCTGACTATGAGCAAAGGAGAGCATGGCCAATGTAATGCGCTGCTATAATTACTATGGAGTTGCTTTCTTAGTGCATTTCTAATCAGGAAAAGATTAGAATAATGATTGAAGACAGATAACCAGTCTTAAACTACTGGATTTGAGATTTCCCACTTCCCTGCGATCTCTTTGTGGCAAGTTCTTATAGCTGAGTGCTCTAGGAACAGGGATTTGATACTTTTTCCTGAAAGCAGGGCAGGAATCTGGTAAAGTGATTTTCAGGGAATTTGGCCTTGAAAAACAAAGGTTTGTGAAAAAGTGAGAGGAATTTTATCTAGAATGGAATGCTAGATACAAATTTCTGGTTTCAGATTATTTGTGTTTAGCAGATGACAGCACTTAAATCCCAAAACTCTGTCTTTTCTTATTTCACCAGTCTTAATGTTTTGAGGCTACATTGTGGCTTCTCACTGCTGGTAGAAACACATGAAGTACTGTATTCTGTTAGTGTTGCAGTCCGCTTTTTTTTTTTTTTTTTTNTTTTTTTGTCACTAAGCCTAATACACTGTAACAAAACATTCCTATTAGTTATTTTCACAAGGTCTGCTCTGATCTCTACTGCAAGTGGTATGAAGAAGGAAAGCCCACAGTCAGGTTTGGACCTTTATCATTGTCCCTAGCTGTCATCCACATCCATAGGCCGTAGGACACAGCTCTTTACTCTCCCAGGTACCAAGCGTGGGTTCCTTTCTTGGCTTTTCTTAGCTGCACTTGTAGCTGAAACAAAGGATTTGATTTTAGACAATTTTTTTCCTCCTGCTGGGCTGGACAAGACTCCTGTTGATGTTTCATAGCCATGTGATATTGGATGTTTTCTATTTCACTTGATGAACTGCATTGCAAAAAGTTAGAGTTGCATCCAAAATCGGCTTGGGCAAATTGCAAAACTGAGAGAGCAAAGATGGCATAAAAAGTGATGTATCCTTTTACTGTCGCAGGAAGTGTGTACTCTGAACCCCCTTTTGAAGCTCTGCTGTTTCCTGGCTGCTTTACCTGGCCATAYTCATTTAATCCTTTCGTAGCAGTGCTCCTCAGTCTATCAAATTGAAGAGGCATCTAGTTCTATTACTCCCTCTCTCTCTCCCTCTCCTCACCAGGATGTATCTTAGACGAAGTCTTTGGAAGAAGGAGGTGGACTGAACCTGACTGTCCAGCATAATCACCTGCAGAAAAGTGCAGAAAAAATAATGTGGCTTTTCCATGTAAACAGCTGCTGCTGGGAGCCTGTGTAATTAAAAATGAGCAATTGTGTGGGTCTTTCTCRTCATCCATGGGAGAAAGTTCATGTGGATCAGTGAACAGGAACTGAATGACAGCTGAGCTGTTCCCCCTATCAAATCACTCATGAAAGCCCCTGAGAATCCAAGTGGCAGATCTCTGTGTTTCCCCTTAAAAACTGTGCCCCAGACAAGCCAACCTGCTTCAAAAAGAGTTACTTCAGCGCCTACTTTGCCAGTGAACTCTCTTTCAGCTCTGTAATATTCTTTTTTCATTTATGAGAGTTCCTCTCACCAGAAATGAAGGCTATTAGAAAGGTATCACTGGTAGATCTTCYCTTTTCCAGAGATAAAATGCTTCTTATCAGTAGGAGAATATATGTTACTGTTATCTGAAACAAGAGTCTGCTGTCTGGTTCCTTTGATTCAGAGGATCGTCTGTTGTCCTGGTACATTCAAAGGGGCAGGTTCAGTCTGTCAGGAATTGGTTTATTATGGTGCAGAAGTAGCTGAATCAGGGTGCCTTTGTAAAAGCTCAGTACTTCAAATGGCTCAGGATAAAAATGGGGAGAAGAGCTCTCGGTGTGCCCTGGAGCAGTTGGCATCCTGGACAACACCAGTCTGCAGAGGAAGCTGCCCYGACCCCATGCAAAACCTCCATGGCAGCACCCTGCGTGGCTGTGTGATGTTACAGCCAGCTCAGGGCAAGCTTTTTGACCCTATAGATAGCTAGTGATAACTTTGGCCAAATTGTTTTGATTTCCCTTGGTGTTCAGTATATGAAGGCACCTCTAATATGGGCAAATCCCACTCTAAAGGGTAAGTGATACAATACATTAAACACAAATCAGTGCTATAACTTAGACTTAAATRCAGGTTTAAAGGCAGACAGTCTGATTAAAACTAAAAGGTCATTATTTTACATTGTAGGGTTTTATTTGGGGCTGTAAATCATAACACAATTTGTGGAAGGAAAAAAGTTATTAAACTGGCAATATTTATTCCAATAAGGTGAGTAAAATGCAGCACGTAGTTCTGAGTTATGATAGTCAGGGAAAGGAGCCAAATCACTCTGCTAAAAATTAGTTTGCCAATAATTTTACAGAATGATGACAGCGTAGCTTCAAAAACAAATCCTTTATAGGGAAATAGGATGGCTGCATGACAGAATCTCTAAGCTATGAATTCTCCACAGCTCATGGACCAGGAACTGCTTCAACAATTAGTCTGCAGGGATATTTTTTCCCAGAAGTTAGACAATGGCTGCTGTCTGTAACTGAAAGGTCATTCAGTATCATAAACTGGACATAAGAACTGAAGGATTCTGAGTTTTCAGTCAAAAAGATTCCTGCTACCTTATTGCCTTGATCCATTTAGTAGGCTTAACTATTCACTGCCATTGTCTGTGGAGCTGAGGTGGGGGTGATGAACACACAAAGATATTGTTGCATGTTGGTAAGTAAGCTCTGGGGTCTTTTTACATGGTGGAAGGCACATACGCCACATTCGTAACACACATTAGAGAAGAGCTCAGAAGAGGATTGGGAACTCTGAATTAAAATTTGACCAATGAACATAGTGGCTGAAAAGTAACCTGTCAGATTTTTGCCACAGCACTSCATCTTCTGCCTTGCTCAAGTCTCCTTTTCTGTGACTGCTGAATTCTCACATAARCTCCCTGTTTTGTACACTAGTCATTATTTCAAAATAATCCAGAAAAGGGGTGTTTCATGCTCCTTCTTAGAAGAGGGTCTGGTTAGAGACCTGCCTTGGTGCAGTACCTTCTGGCTGTGTTTTATCTCCAGCTTGCTGAGCAGAGCATCTCAGGGACTCACAGCCGGCTGTAAGTAAYGAGAACAAAGCAGCAATACCCACTAAACCTTCAGTCTCGGTTATGCATTTAATTAAAAAGTTGTGTGCTCTTAAATGCTCTAAAAAGTTTTTTAAGATTTCCAGGGATTTTCAGCAGTGCACCATTTTTGAAGCTAATCATCTTTTCCAGCCATTTTAGAAGCTTTGCCAGTCTGGCTGGCACAGGTCACTGGCTGCCTGTGGATGGACGGAGCTGATGATCACAGGCAGGCACAGTTCTGCTCTCTGACAGTGAGTGAGTTAGAAATAAGATGAGCTGGTGCTGTTTGTATCTAAGAGTAAGCGTGCAGATGTCTGAGGAAGGTGTTTGCATCTCATGTAAACATTGTTCTTATATTTTTGTTGTAGAAGATGATGTGTCAAATGTACAAATAATGTGTGCCTGGTGCCAGAAAGTTGGAATCAAGCGCTATTCCCTGAGTATGGGAAGTGAAGTGAAATGCTTCTGCAGCGAGAAGTGCTTTGCCGCTTGCCGAAGAGCATATTTCAAGAGAAACAAGGTAAGAGAAATAAGGAAAGATGTAACCTACATAGACATGGCTTTATTCAGGCCCAGCCTGAATCTCATTTAGCATCTAATAGAAACTCTTTTCTTTTGTTTTCTCTRTTCACCCAGTCCCTCCACTTTCCATCTGTATTGTCTGTTCGACTGTCAGACCTTTACTAACCTTCTTTCTTTCAGTTTCTCTCAGCTTGATACTTGGGTTTTGTGAGAGTCAGGGAATTTAAATACTAATAAACATTAACATAAGACTCCAAATTTGGCCCTAAAGCCTCAGAATACTTCCTACACGTACACAACGAAGAGGAGGTATCATAGAAATAGAGTTGGATTGTGTGTGACAGTGCCACCAAGTCCCGCGGCATTGGCATCATGGCCAGTGGGTAAATAAATGCTTTTAGGCCCTATGTCTCAGTCCCATCACAAGTAAATGGACATCTTTCCACTGCTGCCAGTGAGCTCTAGTTTCATTCTTTAAAAGTGTATCATTTTTAATAAATTATCATTGCTACAAAATTCAGACACTACAATTTTTGGGTTTGTTTTAATGCTAACATTCTAAGCAATGTTAGAACATCTAGAGTAACRTGAAAGCTCCTCCTACTCAATTTAAATTTAACTCTGTCTAAAATTAGAAAGCAATCCTAATATTGAATGTCTACAAAAATTGCTGTAATCACTGAAGCACAGTGCCTGAAAATGCCCTCTAGGTTACTTCAGCAGCTGTTTTTCTSCAGCAAAATTTGTAACATGTCATTTAAAGAAAAATAGAGATGAAACACTTCAAATTTTTAGTTGTTAAAAARGTAGCTGAGTCCTTTTGGTGTTCAATAATGTGAGCCTTTTGGTAGCTTTGTTATCTTAGAAATATTTATCATTCATAAAACCCTTTACATTTTGGTTTCCTAAATGATGACATTTACCCTCACAATTCAGAACATTCCAAGCCTGTCAAGTTCAAACTGACTTCAGGTCTTTAAATCTGGGAATCTGGTCTTTTACATCTGTCATAATAACAAATGAGTACATATGGATTCTAAACTCAAGATGCAATGTTGTAGCAAATTAACCTCCTTTATAAATTTGGGTCACATCATCCTGCCCCCCCCCAAAAAAAAAAAAAAAGCCTGAAGAATTAGGTTGCAAAAATCAGTAGAGTGGAATTTTAGTGGCAGTCTTGGAGAATTAAGCTCATAGTGTCTACTGGAGCAGACATGCAAGCAAAAGTCACATGAGTCTTCTGTGAAGAGTGTTGTTTACATTCTTTTTATCCAGAAAAATTGTAGAGGAGGGAAATACGTGCTCCTTAGATGCTCCTCATTTGAAAATAAATTCTYATGKGTGTGTGTGCATGTGCACACACACACATTTATGCACATGCAGTTCAGTGTGTAAGGCACAGTCCAGACACTCTGGGCTGACAGAATACAAATCTTTGTCAGCTGATGCCCCTGTGACTTCCTGTCACAAATTTACATAGATAAGATAATTCATAGCAATGGAGGCATTGTCAGTGATCCTGGTTAGGTGGTCCTGTTCATCCAGAACTGATGAGTACCAGATGATTTGGGAAATCTTGGAGAGGCAGATGAAAGAACTTGGTGTATTCTTTTTCACCTACAGCTTAGATCCTGAAATAAGAGGTTTAGATCCCCACTAACTGAAAATAAATGCATGTTAACATAATACATAGGTGTACTTCAACCTTCTAGTAATCCATTAGTAGCAGGATTTAGTAACAGTTTATGAGCATGAATTTAATCAGTGAGGCAGTATATGAAAAAGTTCCCTTTTACCTGACTTAGTATTTATTACCCTTGTGCTTTATTGGAGGCCTCCTTGTCGTTGTGTTATGAGAAAGGATGAATTGGAGCTTCACATTCTCCTTGGTTCCCTTTCCCACACCTCTGTTAACTTCTTCTGGAAGATGCTGAATAGTTCCATCCAGAAAGTTCTCTGTATTCATTATTTTGTATGTGTATACACACACACACACACACACACACACACACACACACACACATATGTAAACAAAATAGATATTTCTATTTTTTTTTGTATACCGTCATATCCCTGTGAAATGTTCTATTATTCACTAAAGAGCTTTCAAACTAACAAAATGTCATATGGGAGCGCTTGGCAAAACATGGTGAGGAAACATTATTGATAACACATTGATTGGCTCTGCTTCAAAGCTAARCCAGTGAGTTAAATTTTCTTTCTCTTTGGACCTGTGGAACCTGGAATTTCACAGGATTGACTGARCAGGGAAAATCAGTAGCCAGCCCTTGCATGTGTGTTCATGGCATTAAATGATCAGGGGATAGAATATTTAGGAAGTGTTGCTGTTAGATTAAGACAAGCACAGTAGAACTCAGCAGACCATCATGCTTCTTGTTTTGCACTTTGCCTGTTGGTAACRGAGCGGAGTCTTGAGGAATAAGATCAAAAGAAACCAGGCTACAATAGTTTCAGATTTAACTGCTGACCTTTGCTCTRTTACTGCTGTTCCAACAGCGTACCTGTCTTCTCCATGAGTCTAATGCTTATTTATGTATTTTAAGGAGTTATGCCACTCTACACTTTCTCATTTTTCAAACAGAGGAGCAAAACAGTCACGTTTCACCTGCCTTATGCATGTTTTAAACAGTGGGTCTCTGCCACAATATAGTGTTGTATTACATTAAATATGTACAGCTGCTGARTTTCTGGGAGCTGATATGACTTTGTGGTCACTTTATTTAAAGCTTGAATTTCCTAATGGATCACATTTAGCAGTCTTCCCTGCCTCCCCTAGATAAGAAGTGCTGCTATAAGTGCTTGCCTCAAATGATAGGAGTGTTTGAGCAATAAAGAATAARTCATCACTAATGCCTCAAAAGAGCACTAAGTAATGCTGTGAATTATCCRTCCCTGAATGACAATTGCTGTGTTCAGAATGAGCACTTTTGTAATCATCAGAATAAAAAAAATCCTTCTCCCATAGACAGGGCAAATACACACTGTGGTGCTGCATGCCACAGATTCCCAACTGAGAGAAGGTTTGACACGAGACCACATTGAAGTGCCTTGAAAATGGTTCAGAAAGCCCCAGGTCAGCGGGGCACTGGTTGCTCCCGATTTCTAACTCCTTGCCAGCCCTCTCCTGCACTAGGTTTAGTGAGAGTAGCAACAYGCTGGAATCAGCTGGTACCTCCCTGGCCAGCTGATGGGAGGTGCTGAACCCAAGGTGCCCATCAGGCTTTCCTGCCTTTTGTCCTGCTGGAATTGTGTCTATTTGTGCTCCAGAAGTATCTTCTGCAYCCATACATAGCCAAGGTTGTCAGGAAGTTTTGTGCCTGGAATGGGAAGTTTGTGAGGAGAAAGACTGAAGCAACTTTAAGTTGCTTTTCTTATAAGAAATGCAAATTTTGCTCCAGGTATTTTGAAGTCATGACCATTTAAAATTCTATCAACCAGCAGCTGTGCCTTGCAAGAATAGAAATATATATATTTTGAAATTGTAATGGCTCTTCCAACAGAGTAAGTTTATCTAAATTATCAGAGATAAATGAACAAAARATTGAGGCTTTTATCCCATTTAGCAAAATCCAAAGTATTTGGACAAAATCCAATTGAGAAAAAAACTTTAAAATACCACCACTGCCACCCTGAAAAAACAGCAACCCAAATCTACATTCCTGCTCCCATTTTGTCCAGTTTACCTTGTCAAATACACACAATAAATACTGTGTAATTATAACTTGCTGTATATAATAATACTAACTAAAAAGAATCATTGCAGGAAAAGCAAGCATTTGGTACTCATGTTTGTAACTRAAGATTTAGGATTTGGATGCTTCCTTCTTAGATTCAATTTTATATGCCAACTAATACAGAGTTAGGTACCAAAGAGGCATGTAGGGGCAAAAAGCGCTAGACCACCAAGTTTCAGAATATGACATTTAAAGGGAACGATTGGACTCATAATTGGATCCAGTGGGTCTGAAGCCAGAAAAGATTAATTTTGAAATTAAGTTTATTGACTCAGTGGGTCAGAAAACAAATTTATTAAGACCAAATAGCCAAACACAGAATTAGGACTGATTTCATAGAGGTTATAAACTCTGTTCACAGATCTATTAAAGAATAATATACTTGATTTGACTAAGACTTTGCAGACATAGTGACTGACTGCAAGRTTCTCAGGCAGTATTTTACACTTGACCTTGTTCCTGTTTCTCACTGCCTTCCAATTAGGAAGAAAGATAGATGTTTTTGTTTACAGTGCAGTCCAATTTCATTCATACTAATAAATAAAAAGGCATAAATCAAAAAAGGAAAAGTAAACTACTCTTTAGCTCCATCAAGGATGACTCTTCTCCCTGTAAAGTGATGGGCAATACTGTGTGTTGGTAGTACAGAYAGGGAGTGTAGTTTAATGTCTTTTATCTCATCTGTGTGGCAAAATAGAATGTGAAGTATCAAATGGGTCTGTAAGAAGTCATACACATTTATTTAGCCTCGAGTTCTGTTGCATTAGACAACTCCTCACATTTTCAAGCTGTRTTTAAAGATGATAAAGTGCATGCAACATCATAAAGCTCTAGCTCTCCTGCCTGCATAATTTTTTGGTTAATTAATGTCTATCACTAAGTGATAATATGGGCATTTATATACAAACATGTACTATAAACTGTGAGTAAACAGCAGCTATCATTCCCCAAAATTATTACTGAGGATTGTCAGAGAAAGTTCTCTTGATTTCAAGCTTAATTGTGCGGCCTAACAGTGCATGCGAGATATTTAACAATCTCACTGTTAAGTCAATGAGTAATGGCAAAAAAAAAAAGCTACTTTAATCTGTTTCTTATGCGTCTATAAAATTTAATTTGTAAAACGATCATTATTCACTGAAATTCGGAAAATTGCTTAAAGCAACTTGATGCAAATAATGCTCTGCCAAAAAAAAAAAAAAAAAAAAAAAAAAAAAAGCTTAGCTATTCCTTTAGACTCCCTTTCCATAATACATGTTGAAACACATGGAGCTTTGAATAGGAAACCTATTTCTCTTGGAGACTTAACTTGCGTTAAGCAGGTGCTCAGAAAGGTCAGTGCAGAGCAGGTGTCCCAGCTTCCCWGTTGTCCATATTTGGTTCTGTGGAGCTGTGGAGAAAAGCAGGATTTAATAAATGGCTCACAAAGTTTTTTCTGCTGCTTGGGTTTGCGTAGAACGTGCGTGTGTGCATTTGTGTGTGCACATCTGCGTGTGTGCGTGCGTGTATTTGCCACAGCAGCCAATTAAAAAGGTTTCTTACAAATGCTCAAAGGTAGAGGGGAAAAGGACAACAAACATCTCCATAGCTGTGATTGCTTTGTTGAGATATAAATGAGCGCTGATGAGGGAATGCAGATGAGAYGATGAGTGAATGCAGAGGAAACAGCTCAAGAGTGGGGCACAATTGCAAACTTCTTTGAGGAGCTGGTTGGAGAAGGAGGGGTAAGGAAAACAACCTCATTCAGAAGATGCTTTTAAAGTTTGTGGAGGGTTGAAGGCCACAGACTATGACCAAGAATCTGGARCAGAGATTGAAATGCTAAGAAAATCCTGAACTGTGAAAGAAATGGGTGGCATTGGCTGAAAAGAAGATTGGCGTCATTGCCTTGCTGTCATCAGCTGACCTTGTAACTTACAGGATGCTAAACCCAGAGATCTCACAGAACTGCTTCCCTAAACCAGAGMTAGGATTTTTCATGATTAGAAGAGGCAAATGAAATTCCAAATTACCCAACTGAGGCCATTGGTCGGAATATCTCGCTGCTCACCCGCAGCAAAGCAGAATGTATTGCCATTGCTAACAATGAAATGGGCAGCAGCACCTGACTGATGCCACCAGTGACTTAATGAAAGGATCTGGCAAGCCCAGCGTGCTTGTCAGTTTGCAAACTCAATGGACATTTTAATGTCCATCTGCTGCCATTTAATACTATAAATTTGAATCAAATTCCCATTGTCTGAATTACTAGCAGGTATCCAATCCAATTAAAAGGCGTGTTCACTTTTAATTTTAACCACCGTGTCACATTACATCAGTCGTGTTGCATTCTGGCTGCTTTGGTTATATCAAGATGAATATGCTAATTACAGCCTCCTCTCGGGGAGCAGGCAYTTTATTCAGACAAAGCCACCAGCTTGTGAGAGATGTCCTCACATCAGTTCTGGACAGCTTCAATGATTGYACTTCTCCTTTTTCCCAGAAGCAGGTTTTGTTTACACACAGATGTTACAAGAAAAAAAAAATCACCAATTGTATTAGGACTTGATTGGAAATGCTTTTAAGTTTTTTGCACACTGGGTGAACACCATGGTACCCTGCCTGGAGCAATGATTTGGATTTAAATAGATGGTTTGACACCTTGGTATTGGAGAAGTGAAAGAAGTTGCTACCTGCAGAGTGACTGAGGGAGAAATATGGCCAGTGTCCATTTTTCTGGAGGTTATTAAGGAGCTTTACYGAGGTCTTAAATCACTTAGGATGAACTTTTGAAGRGGAGARGATGACACTAGAGGATAAACAGACRTTTTGYTCCTTTAAAAAGTTTGGCAAGATAGACTTCAGGATCTGYATCCAGAACATTTTTGCATCACCAAGGGATTTTTGATTAAAGAGTTTGAATGAATAACAATGATGCATTCAGAAAATGAACAGATATAATACACATGGGTGCTTATTTTACCTCTGAACCCCTTTGCCTCCAACTTATGTGGGCTAGCCAATTGCTCAAGAAAATATTGCTCTCTGCTGTTTCACATTTSAGCTCAGGTTGCCTTAGATTAGCCTTGGCTTCATATGAAATTAGGCACCTTCCAGCTTTGTTTTCACATGCTCAATACAGAATGAGCATCAAGAACAGTCTTTATTCTGACAAAAGCTTGGGGTAGATCTCCAAAGTTAATCTAATTTGCACAGACTGTATTTGGTGCCACTTTTCCCTTTTCTAATGAAGACATCAATCATTAATACTAATATGAGCTGGGCAAATAAAGAAATGCATATTAAATGTTTGTTCAAAAATATCATGACATTTGAATAAATTATTGCCTTAATGCATCTGTTCATTTATCAGTCAGCTCATTAACTTAGGGAAATATTGAAAAAGGAGGTTGAGTATTTTTTTCACTCTATATATTTTTATTTGAAAACCAAAATTAAGCAAATATGGTTTTCAAAAATGTGTTGTGTTTGGATTAGGAACAATGTTGTGAGCAACACCATTTGTACACACTTCTGAAAGGATGATGGAATACTGAAATCAGAATTAACAGTGTAGTGTAACAAGGCAAAATTCCACCCAGTACCGTGGTGGGCAGCAGTAGAAATCCTGAGGGGCCCAGCTGAAGGTGGAAGGTAATTTCTAATCCTAAAGTGTCTCAGGAGCTGATATTGCTGTCACATTTCACAAGTGGCGAATAATTTGTGCAGGTGAGGCAGCAGTTCAGTGGTGTTGCGACATTTCTTGTCAGGTGACAGGTCTGTGTTTAATCACTCTGTTACTCTCCCAGTGTGGTGCTTTCCTCTCCATCAGCCATAGAAACCTTGCAATAAATTCAAGGATAAAACTGAGTCAGACCAAGGGAGTAAATCACCTTGTCTGTCTTTTTGGCCCCTTCYAGCTAGGAAAGTTTCAGCCCTTTTAGGTTTGTTTGCAAACATCTGGTGGTTTATGGGAAGACTGCAGAAACCCTTACACCCATTAACCTTGAATCTGGCCTTGTGAGTTTAAATGAGGCTAGGAGAGGCCAATTGGATATAACTTATAATGTGCTGGATGAACAGGAATATGTACTACAGGGGATTGTTAGCTGAAGTCAGTTTCTTGCCATAAATCAAGCCATGCTCACTGCACGAGTGTTAAACTTCATGGAAGAATGAGGTGGGTTTTATAGGGCAAAAGTTTGAAAATATAAAATATCTTTCCTGTAGAAAATTGTTTCTCCAATAATATTTGATCACTTGGTGACCAGATAAATCCAGTGGCAGGCTATGCTTGGTCAAAAWCCTGAGCATTTACAACTCACCTATTTGAATTTAGATTGAAAGTAAACATATGTGTGAGTTGTCAGAMTTGATGCAATTTTGTATCTAAAATAAATGTACTCATCTGTTAATAATATTTAGAAACAGTCATTAAGTGTTTAATGGGTTTGGGGGTGGGGAACATGTGTGCAGGTGTGTGTCTTGAGATKTTTTTGGTTTATTTACTCTCCAGCCTAAGAAGCAGGAGGGCAAACCCTGCCTCTGTCACACAGAGGGGCTGGTGGAGATGCTGAGGCAGGAACCAGTCCTTTGGCTGGCACACATGGGATGGGGGGGAGACGTGGCTCTCTTGATGTCCATTTACTTCAGAAGCAGAGCAGAGAATCTCTCGGGCACTTCTCTGGACTTTGCAAGGGGAAAGGTCTTCAGTGGGGCATGGGAGCCTGGGGCAGCTTTAGGGGGGAACCATTGAGGACTCAGCACCTCCTTTGACTGGCTGAATGCAGTAATTTTCCTCATATCACATAGAGGGATGCAGCATTTCAGTGTCCTGTAAGCCTGTGGCCCTTCTTTCCCTTGAAATTTGGAGTCTCAAATGAAAAGGGAAACCTGTTGAGTTAGAAATCAAACAACTCAGTCTCAATTGCCCTTATTATTTTTAATTTAGCCTTCAGGCTTTCACAGTTGTGGTGCGCAGTGCTACTAAAAATTAGGTGGAAGAGAGCTCCTAGAACTAAATCAAAGTCTTGAAAGGTTAACCTGGAGATTAAACAGTGCACCAACTTAAATATTTATGGTGACATAGGCTTTAATAATTTCCTTGTGTAGTACTAACAGTGGTCGACTTTGGCTGTTGTTGAATGGTTCAGTCTCATGCCTCCTTTTGATTTATCAATATCAATGCCTTGATAAGGCAATTCCCTATGAGCTTTGACTAATGCACAAGCATTTAAAAAAACAAGTAGCTGTACTCCTGAATTCAGTATGTGAAGATGGTAACTTCATCCTACAGAAGGACCAGGAGGCTCTCAAAGAGGAGTTTCTAAAATACCGAGGAAAAGGGTTAACCAAGAGGAAGTTTAAAAAGGGGGAGAAAAGAAGCATTGAATCACTCTGTAGGCTATTTAAGAACACCATATTAGATGCACAGATGGTATGTATACCTCTGAGCAAGAAAAAAGTAGAAAGGGGAGAGTAAATCTGGCATAGTTAAGTGAAGAAGTGCATAAGCTTAAAGGGACACTGTCAACTTAAAAATCACACTTTCACTGGAAAATTTGTTACCTACTACTGTTACAAACAACACCTATGATTACTGTAACTGAAAGATGAGACAAAAAACTCCCTCTGCTTTTTTGTGTACTTCCTTTGGGCCTGATCCAGATTCCACTGGCATCAGTGGGTGACATCCCATTGCTTGTAATTAGCTTTAGATCAGGCCCCATGCATATTTGCCCTGTACATTGTGTACAGGCAATTCAATTATTTTGGATCTGGTCTGTTTTCCTATTGTCTCTGTGGTTTTTCACACAGCAAGAGAGGAAAAACCCATTTTTTTCTGAACTGGAAGTGTGGTTGTTAAATGATGGAAATGCCAACAGGGTCCTAGGCGTACGTGTAGCAGAAATACCAAATGTTTTGCCTTTTTAAGACAAAACACTTCCTTCAAAAAATTTGAAAATACAATCAWTCAGTTATAACCAAAGGCTCCTGAGATGAAGTGCAGAAAGTGTCTGAAAGGTACCAGGCACTGTAGGAAGTTACAGAGAAAGTGGCTCTGTAGAAAACAAAAAGCCACCTGTAAGTCCCCTGTGCCTTTAGACCATCCAGCCATGACTTTGACCTCTTCTGAAAAAKTGGAACAACAGAGGAACTAAATCAAATTTCCTATGTCCATCTTCACTGCAGAGGATGATGAGGAAATTCCTGTCCCAAGGACACTTTCCACAGGAAATCAGTGTGGCCTTATAACAGCAATTGAAGTCTCTTAGGATGAAGTTATGGAGCAACTTCAGYAACTCGAGAGCAGTAAATCACCAGGAGCAGATGGTACCCAGCCGAGTGTTCCTAAGGAAATAAAAGTGTGAAGCAGCAGAGATATTGACAAGGATCTGCAATATATCATTAAAACCAGCAACTGTTCCTAAAAATTTGGAAGTCATTTGTATGGTGCTTAAAAAAAAATAAAAAGATAAAGAAAAGGAAACATAAGAAGGTTGCTTTCTTCTTAAGCATCAGAAATGAGAGGTCCTAAGTAATTTTTATTTAATTTGCTTAACAGCAGAATAAAGTAACTTCAGTTAGGCATGACTTGGCAGGTTGTAATGACCGTAAAGGACAGCTGGGATATAATTTTTAWATGTAACAGCTTTTAGACAGAGATATTTTGGTAGTTATTTGGACCCAGGGTCATGTTTGCTGGATAAGATTAGTTGTTTTTCATGTATTCTCTGATGTCTATAGATAACTTGCTGCCCTCCACAGAAACAGTGAATGCATTTTGGCAKGGCAGCATACCTCAGTCCACGTTTTCCATAGGAAGTTGGACCTTTAAATAAGAAACTGATTGCATTGCAAAGGACCCAAGTTTACTGCCAACAGGAAAATTACTTTATAATGCTGAGGAAAGTTTTTCTATGTGCTACACAAATTTTTAATYCAATTTGCTTGAGAAAAACTAATTGTTTTTTTTGAAAAAGTTGAATTTTCCAACAAAAAGCAGTCGTTCAATGCCCAAACCCACTCAACCACATCTCCCTTTTCTGCAGTTGTACCATATGGACAAGGAGTAGCAGAGGAGCACAGAGGTTTTGCCAAGCAAACATGGCCAGTATGTGCACACGCACAGAAATCAGCTGAGGGAGGCAAATTAGAAGTTCTAATGGATTTGAAATTTAGTAAAGCACTTGAAATGGCATCTCATGAAATCTTACCCTCAGATTAATTCAAATTACTTTGGATATGAACACTGTCAAGTGGCCTGAAAACAGGCTCAAGGAATAAAGTAAAGGGTGGTGATAAAGAGCAGCATATCAGGTTGTGGATAGAGAAGTGCCAGAGGGACTTTTGTGAGGTTGGTCTTGTTTCATATTTCATTAATGATCTCCAGGAGAGAACAGAGAACAAGTTCACAAACTCTGCAGCTGATACTGAACTAGGAGGAGTTGCAGATACCAGACAGGGCAGAAAATAATTCTCTGGAGGAATTAGAAATCATGAAAAAAACCCAACTTGGTGTTTTTACAGAAGTGAGTTAGTATGGTTAGTGGGACAAAAAAAATAAACCTGAAAAAAAAAAAATCTTAGGGGAATGAGTGAAGCTAGACAACAGCCTGAAGCTGAGGAAAAGGAAGGGCAGTAAGTTGGATTGTGCAGATAAAYACTGGTAGACAAATGGCCAAGGATCTGGGGTGGTGGAGTGTTGAGGAGGATAACTGGAGAGTTGCTGTAACATGGACAGAGCAAGGAGAGGTGAGATTTGGAAGGAGTTTGGATATGCAGAGTTCAGTGATCAGAAGAATCAAAGATGATTTAGAGAATAGGAAAATGTTAAGCCTGTGGAGAAGGAGGAGAGAGCTGGCCCAGAGGTTCATCTTCTGCAATTTGGATGTATAATACTTTGATGTATTAACACTTGTATCTGGGGCCTGAAATGAGCTGCTTTGCTTGGGACTGACCAAGCTGGGACAAGCAAACACCGCAGTTGGCACTGGCAGAGGAAATGTGCGTGCACTGTCCTCTGTGTGATTTCTGTCTCCCACAGAAATGAAAGGATGGCATACTCAGATTCAGCAGGAGTTATTACTTCCCAAAATTGCACCAGCCATTTTCAGACCAAACTGTTGCAAATAGTTAAAGGCCTGAGCCACAAGCTGCTGAAATAAATGGGAGTGCTYTGTTTGGAGTAGCAGTTGAACTGGTACTGAAATTAAATGGTAGAGTTGCAGGRGTTTGGTAAAACTGATTATTATTAGCAAAATAYATAGCTAAACCAAGTGAAAGAGCAATAGAAACCAAACCTCATCCATGAGAGTTGTTGTCCGCTTCACTATGCCTAACTTTTCCAAAGAGCACAACCAGAGATATTACAATATATCACCTAGTTTTTAAGTTGTTTCCAAAAAATTATTTCCTAAAGACAGTTTACAACAAATGTGGTTATTTGGAGCTTTTTATTTCTTCAGCCTTTAACTTAGGCATGAATAACTGAAATACAAATTGCAGAACAGAATRTGGAGCAAGGTACTGACCACTGGTTTCAAAACAAAGGAAGTATTATGGTCTCATGAGTGTCAGGGGTAATATTTCCATCAATGTCAGTAGGATGAGAACTGAATCACAAACTTCAAGCCAGTGGTGTCATTACAATAGGAAAAATGAGGAATTATAGTGCTCTACAACTATCACTTTTTCCGAATAAAGCTGTATAAGTTATTTTAAATTCAGCCTAATTTATATTAAATAAAATAAAGCCCAGGTCTACCACAGGCTGGATAGCTTTTTATCCTTCAGKAGCCCAGGGCAGGGAGGTAATGCAAATTTTTCCTCCTTCACCATTCTGCCTTATCCTTTCCCTTGCTTTATTAAATGAAACCTTTCTAGCCTTCGCAATACAGTTACTAAACTTTTAACCTCTTTCTGGCTATGTCTTCTTACATTTCCTATCCTCTTTCTGCATTTTCCCTGCAAGGTTAGGACAAGGTAYGGCATTTTCTGTTCCCTGTTGTGTTCTGTATTTGCAGCATGTCTTGTATTTTCTTAAGGATGTTTTCTTAGGTTGTTTTCTTTTCAGTGAAAGGTACCRAGGAGAGGAGATTCTCAGTTGTTTTTTCTCTGTGCCCTTAATGGGGTTTAACTTACCACCCCATTAAACAGTCATTTCTTATGTGCAATTGTGATTGCTGGAATGTAGGTTGCTATATTAATCATCTTTCCATCCTCGCTGTTACATTAATCATGTGAGGAGACACAGTAAGTTTGGATCCAGCAGGRTGACAACTTCTTGTTCGTGGTGATCCGAAATTCAACCCGTGAAGCAAAGAATGACTTCTACAAGTCATTTTCATGTTTGCCAATTTTGAAGGCAGCTCTGTGCCATTTTGCAGTACTCCATGCTAATTATGACCCGTGTGGATTTAAGGATTTCATGAATAATACAAGAGATGCAGGAGCATTTGGAGAAAAAAAAAAAACCAAAAACCACTCGGTTTTGAATGTTGTTTGTGTCAGGGCTTGGTAATGGATTTACCCTCGAACACAGCCACCACTAAGAAGACATTCTGGCTTTGCAGGGCCTCACACTGTGCACGCAGGAGTCGTTTCAGTTTTGCACGCACGGCGCTCTGGCTGCTCTCCCTTTGTTTCCAAACAGCGCGTGCTCTGCCGCATACATGTGCCCTCACATATTCCTACAGGAAATCTACTTTCACGCCCAGGAGGGAGAAAGTCTAGCACGTTTTCTGCAAATCAGCGTGTTCCTTCGGGAAGCAGACGAGCAGAGAGGACAGTACAGCTGTAGACATTCTGCACRGAGATAATCAGTGCCCCAGCAGGAGCACCTTCCCCACACAGCTGTACAATTCCCTTTGCTCTCTAGAAGGCACTGCACCCTACGTGCAGTTTCCAAGCTACATTTAACACAATTGCCCATCAGCACTTAGGAAGCAGTTACCACAGAAACCCAGCAGAGACCAATTAGTCACATGATTAAATTAATTAAAATAACCCAGGGTATCTGCCATCTTGCCTCTTTCTGCTATGCATAGCACATGACCCAGGCAAAGATGTAATTGGGTAGCATTATTGTGCCTTTTAAYCCTAGAATCATCTTCATACTGTACTGTAGGTGGTCTTTGATTTTTCCTTTTCCATGGGTCTACGTAAATCCCTTCCCAGAGATCCGTCTTATTCCCCTGCTGCAGAGATGCTTTATTCATTTTCTGGAGATCTGTGTTATTGCACAAAAAAAAAATTCTCCAGCCCCCTCAATAAGCCAAGTAGTATCAAATTTACAAAACATCAGATTTAACAACAGCAAGATTTGTTATGTTTGGGATAAGAGGATTTGGAAACATTTTCAATTGCACGGCTAAGACTTTTGGAGGTCTTTAATGACAGCTCTAACAATACTTGCCAGGGAGAGCTCTGTAATATGTATTAGCACTTGACCTGAGAATTGTAAAGCACTAAGAAAAGACTGTATGTTGTGTCTTCATTTCACAAGTAATACTGTTACTGCAGTGGGGCGCATTTAAGTGGAACAAGCTGTCTGCCTTGTAATACTGCTTCCTGGGAAAGGCAGGCAGTTTGGTTTCCTCCCTCGTTTTTAAAACCTAGAAGTGCACAGTCATATTCTAACTCAGTAAATCAGTGCTTTGTCCTTGGTCGTYTGGCTGCCCTGGGAATGACACCCCCCCGAATATCCATGTCAGCCAGGGTTTTCTTCCATTATGTCCATGTCATACTTCTGCATGCACACAAATCATCTCTATCTGAAATGGCATAAAACACAGAACATTGCCATTTCCATCTCAGCAGAGGTTCGCTGGTGACTGCTCTGAAGTTACCTTGATCCACAGCACCAAAAGAAAAGAAAAATTAATACTATTTCTGGCCCCAGAGTAGAGAGCAGCTTGCCTCTCCAAAGCAGATTCCACACAAACAGACTTGACAAAATAGCATGCATAAATTACACGGCTCTGATGCATTAATTCATGCCTAACGGAGCAAGTGGCAACAACACCACATCTACAATGGGTGGGTATAAGATGGAAGAAATGAAGTCTGTGGGTTAATGTATAAATAATCAACTGTTACGGAATTTGCAAATATTGTGGAAGAAAGCTAGCAGTTTTTATGTGTGCTGTATGGCTAAAGTGCCGTGCACAAGCACATTTGCCAGGCTCAACTGGCTCAGAGGGGCCCGTCAGGAAGGATGTACATGTTTGGCAGTGCTGAGGCACAGATGCTCCAGTATGAGATAGGACCTGGTTGTGAGATGAGGTCTCTGTCTGCCACAGCAATGTCAGTGGAAAAAGTGAGCCTCCTCTAAGTCATAGCACATTTCCCGAGGTGAAGCAAGCCCAGGTATAATGTGGGTCTGTGATTTTATAGGCATTATCCCCAACTGGCCAGCAACCCCTGCATCTGGGACACATCCRTGCACGCACACAAATTACCAGGCAKAAATGACACCAGTACTCTGARTGTKTCCATTTTTCTTGTGTTTTATTTGTCATCATTTATTTTACATCATGGGCTGCTGCAGTGTGAACAGTGCCTGCTGAAACACTGCTCTCTTGCTGTGTTTGATCTTGCCATTTTTGCAATAAGTGACAATAGGAACACTGAGAAAGMAATTCTCCATGGAATCACCCTGTTTTACACTGTAGTAGTCCCGTAGAAATTTGTTTAATTATGTTTCCATAAAACTGAGGTTAACTAGAGGAAAATCTGGTTGAAAGATTGTAGGTGCAGCAGCTCTTGTTTCCAGAGCTAAAAAAATGTCCCATAAACAAGCTCATGAAAAGAATCATGGTAAGAAAGCTTTCTGCTCTGTATTTAAAGTACTTCATCAATAAACCTGCCTGCAAAGTTCTCAAAGCTTTTCTTCCTTTATAATACAGAAGAAAAGTGCATTTTTTTCAGACTAGGAAAAGTTTTGACTGTGTTTTCTTGTCATGCTACATAAAATACATATGTTTGAAAGCAAAGAATGGGCTCTTCTGTAACAGCTGAAGTGACAGCAAAGGCTGAGGTGGCTGTTTTGAAGTCTCCAATGTAAATAGGAAGGGAAGGGGTTTKCTTTGATGTGCTGGAGCTCTATGTTCTGATACGATTTTCTTGGTACGGTTTCTGGCTTTTCTCAGGGAGCAGAACAGGCCTCCTCATCTGAGCATTACGGGGCAGTGAGCAGTGATGGAATTATGGGTCCCTCTCTAGCTGCCCTTGGAGTGGGGTTCATAAATGAGACAGCAGGGGCTGAAGGGGGTCAGTTCACATCTCTGTGCCATAGCTGCTTTTGAGAGAGTTGTGCCAACCTCTTCCCAAACCAGGAGATGGAGCAGTTCATAGGGACCCTTCTGAGGTGCAGCCACTGAGCTGCTGCTGGACTGACCACTCCAGGTACAAACAGATTGGAGGTGGGGATTGCAGAAAACCAGAATTGGAGGCTAAAGGGTGTTTTGACTGGGGAGGTATTGGGCAGGATTCCAGGCTTCCTAAAAAAAAAAGGTGAAAAAATTATATTTGGCCTCCCTGAAATAAGAAGAAGGGAGGATATAAAAGGAAACTTGATAAAGTGCAAGCAATTTTGAAACAACKCTTGTGAATGAATCGTCCAAACACACAATGAATTGCATGTGAAAATAAATGATAGCCAATCAAGATAGCAAAAGAATTTTGGTGGAATGTTTTCTGCTTACCACAGTAAACAAAACAAGGAATAAAGAGCCATATCATAACAATTTGATTTTCCTAGAAGTTGTGAACACCTCATYTTTCAGGAACTTGATGGGGCTTACAGCTACACATCCACATCTGRGAAAGTCAGGCCATCTTTAGCCTGTCTGAAGGCAGGCTGAAGCCAGTAGCAAGCTGGAGCTGAGTGGCAGTAAGTGATAAGCATTTGGCTTACATGTTTTTAAACAGCAGGAATGGATAAAGCATGTACTCCTGAATCATTTATGGATGAAGTTTTTTGTGTCGTAGAGGACACGTAAGGTAGTGTTCAGGGCCTAAGTAAATAGTCTGTGCATTGCATGAAAAAGAGTGCACATGAAAGAGAAACACAGTGCTCTCTCAGAGTCAGGGAGAAGGTGATCTAGGTGATRGGAGGCTAATTTTGGGGGGATTCCTGTTTGAAAGAAATCACTGCTGCTAGTTCAGGAAGAACTGGCGAACCCACAGCAGTCCAATCTCCAAGATTCATCTATTCCTAATCTCTYATTTGTATTCCTAAAATGGCTCTGACATGGAACTAGGGCAGAAATAGCAGAAAAAATGTCCTGGAGGTCATCCAGGCATTTTCCTACAATGCAAGAGGGTTTGTTTAATCCCAGTCCATCATCATACTAGATAAAAAGCATATAAAAATAGTCTGAGAGTAAGGAGGTACTTTCTCTTTAGATGTATTTCCATAGCTTCCCTCAACTCCTTGAACTTCAGAAAGTTTAACAGAATAAGTGAAAGTTCACARACTTTCCCAGATCGTGTTTAGAATTGTGTTGGCTGTGGGGTTGAATTCTGGTTGTTCTAATCAGTTTGTCTTGAGTGGTTTCAATAGAGTACTTTTTTTTTTTTTTTGGAACAGCTGTATTCACAAGTGGACTATTGCTCTAAGCATGTTAGTATGAAGGATGTTGCTGGTATTCTTGATTAGAAACAGCATATAATTTTGGATAAATGTCAGGTGAGAACTATCTARCTAAAAGCTGGGAACAGATTCCTAGTCAGCTGGGATAAAGGAAGGTCCAGGTGATTCCAGTTTAGGCAGATTCAGCTTGTTCTGAGGCCATTTGGACAGGACCCAGTTTCCATATCCTCTATGGCTTGAATTATCATTCAGGCTTTATGCRAACTGGAGAAGGAGGAGCCATTCTGCTCTTGTCTGTTTCTCAASTATTGCTTTGTCTGAAGGCCCAACCCTTCTTACTTTTCTCAGAAGCATTTCCATTAGTCTTGATTTCCTGTGCCCRTCCTTCTCTCCCTCCTGCCAACAGCTTCTGATTACTCCCTTGACTTTCCCTGTCTGTCAGCCCTGCTCTCTGGATCTGCCCTACTACGAGCCACTGACGCCTATTGTGAATTCCACGGGAAATCACAGGAAAACCGTTTCTAAATTCCATGTAACTAAGGCTTTTTTTTTTTTTTTTTTTTTTTTTTTTTTTTTTTTTTTTTTTTTTTTTCCTTAGAAGCACTAAATTGTCTTTTAACATATATTTATACGAATTCCTTCTGCTGGGAAGTTATAGTAACTGTGTCCCTGTTACTGCCCTGGTGTTGCCAGTAGGTTTGTAATATAGTGGCAGCACAACGTGGCTCTGCCTCAGCAGCTGACTGCCACTGCAGGTGGCAAGGGGCAAATGCCAAATAGGTAATACTTTTATAGATGTGCTTTCAGCAGATTCTMAGTGTGTTATTGTTTTCTGCAGAAAAAAAAAAACAACTGGTTCCCGTGAGGAACAAATAGTGACTCCAGGGAAAATTCCATTTTATGAATGTGGTCTGTGGATTGTCATGTCCCTTTTGCTCTCCAGCTGTCTGTTTTGCTTCCCTCTGGTCCCAAGCACTACCCTTTTCACAGCTATCTTCAGTCTAAATCCTGGCCTTTTTGAAAGTCAGAGGTAAAATCAGTTGGTTGCAGTAGGGCAGGATTTTAGCCCAGCCACTGAGCAGATGGCAGTCCCACGTTGTGGATGGGTGTGTGTGGCTCTCTCCTGGGATGAGGCAGCAGCACAGCAGGCTCAGTCAGGAGAGAGCGTGCCAGCAGCAGCCAGAGGAGAGGCTGAGGACACTAAACCAAGATGTGTCAGTGTTATTATTGCTGCCTTTCTGAGCTGCTTACAACACTGCATGCTTTTCTGTCAATTCCACTCAGATTAAAAGCTGGGGTGAAATGTTCCTTTTAGTGCTTCTGAATGGGAAATCAGAGTTTACTTAGATACCTAATAATGTATCTGAAAAGATAAGTRGATTTTTTCCCCCCTCCTTTGAAGAATATTGGAAAAAGAAATCGTTGTCATGAAATATCTATAAGATGGTTTTGTTCTCAAGAGAGTTTCATACCCTTCACCTTTCATTACTCTTAAGATATTTACAGGTAGCATATTCATTACCTTGAACATTCCTGCATGCTTGTACGAGCACACAGTGTGCAGGTGCTCAGGAGACAGGCTCCTTGGTGCCCAAAGACGGGGTATATTCTCATTTACCATCTTCATTTCACTGCACCAAACTGTGGAGTTGCAACATAAGCAGCTTCGGACTTACTCAGCCTGCGAGACTCTGCGACACACAGAGTTTTGACTGGTCACATTACGTGTCGAGTTAAAGAGCCTTTTGTCTCCATTCAAGCTTTCTGAAACAAGACAAATTATGATATTTTCCTGTTAATTTCTGTTAATTTCTTTCCTTAATGAGTTTCATTAAAATCAAAGCTTCCGGAAGACTGAGCCATGACAGCTGTCTAAAGACTGTTTCACTTGCTATGGGCTGTTTGGGCTGAATAATTATTTCAGCTTTGTGAGGATTATTTCTTTAAATAAGAACAATGATGCTCTGTTTGGGAAGAGAAACAAATGCTTGGAGTGGTGCAGTATAATTTCATAGCGCTGACTTTTAGTACTCCATGGCTTTAGGAATACCTGGGAAAAACTCGTATCTCCCAGTCTGACATGTTTCTTAATGATTTCACTTAAGGATACAAAGGCAGCTATTTCAGCTGGCAAGAGAAGGAGGGTTTTGGCTTTTAATAAAGCAAATCAATTCTGCAAAAGAGAGAGGGGCTTATTCTTTACTCTTGCATTGCTGTGAATGTGACCCAAGAAAGAAAGAAAAAKCAAGTCTTCCTGGCTTACCATTCATAAAATATTCCTATAAGTTGCTGGCCTGATACTTTGATAAGATAATAGCTAATATTTCAGTTCTTTTATATTACCAGCACTGTTAAACCTTAAAGATGCATTGTGTGTTTCACAGCTATTTCAATTAAAATGACAGGGCTTTTACAAGACAGTTTAGTCTCTTTGCTGAGCTGACCAATTTTTTTGACATGGAAACTTTTAAATCAAAGGGTGGGAAGATGGGAATTTTACAGTAGTACACTACTTCCCAGTCTGCACTGGACACTCACCACCTGTTTTCACGAGCTATTGCACCAAATTCCTTGCCAGAGTTGCAGAAAACCCGGCTGGTTTGACGGAGCTCRTGTTCCTATTGTGAGTCTCAGATTTCAAGACCCAAATAGTAGATTTTTGTTTGGCGAAAGTGAGCGTATTCTGAGATTTAAGGACACCTTCTCAGCTTCCTAAATCCCTGTTCCCTGACCCTGGTTTCTAATCCTGTGTCCTTCCTGGTGTTGATTTTATCACWCTACTCTTATTCCTTGAAGAATAGAGGCCAGTGACCTCTGCTTAAAATGAGATTGTATTTAAGAGAGCGGTTATTTAGGAAAACAGCACCTTCTTGTTTAACAAAGAGRTTCTGCATGCTCTGTGTGCTTCCTGTGATGACCCAGATGTATCTTGTCCCTGTCAGTGTGGCTGGAGAGTGACCAGATGGCTTCCCACCTCAGTAAGCATCAACAGGGCAAYGGTCAAGAAAGCCTGGCACACAGATTTTTTATTATCAGGAGTGAAAAACCCTTGAAAGAACACAGCTTAATTTTTGAGTTACAGGTTGATTTTATAAGAAAGACAGCAAAGCACAACCCTGTCTGGCCTCAGAAGGCCACTGCTATAATGAAAAACAAAGCTGAGCATATCTGATGCAGTGACTGTCAAAAGGAAGTCGTTCAGAGCTGGTCTGAGACAGCAGCCGCTGTCTGATGGGCACTCAGGACACAGGATGGGTCAGAGTGTTTCAGGTAATTGTGAGCTGGCCAGCTGACAGCTGAAGATCTGCAGTGAATTTGCAGCTGGGACAGAGTTTCAGAGGGAGGAGCCKCTCCCCCCAACAAGTGGCTGCATATCAGGGAAAGGTGGGCTTCTGCCACTCGGTTTTCCTTTCCAATCAACAGCTGAAGCAAAGGGAGAGAGGTGCGTTCTCCCATCAGGAGAAGAGAGACAAAGGCACATGAAAGCCAGGTGGGGGTTCTGCACCCAGATCAGGAAGGGATCAGGAAGATCCTGCCACCCCACAGGAACACCATGTCTGAGCAGCCCTGATGCAGCAGGGCATTTGGGACCTGTCCTCATCACAGCTCTGGAATCAGGGGAAGTGTTTCCTTTGCTCTTTTTGCCAAGTCTGGAATTTCTGAAACACAGGACAAAATTAAACAACTAAGTCCCAAAAAAAAAAAAAAAAAAAAAAAAAAAAGACCTTGTTTGCTTAACTTATAGCAGGTCTTCAGAAAATCCAAGCCCAAGTGACCTTGTTAGAGGGAATTGCATGGGCTCTCGACTCCAACACAGTGTATAAATCCAGAACTCACACCATAATCTCCTTCTGTCATGTCTTTAATCACTATTGTGACATACTTTTAATGGGAAATTTCAGCAAGAAATCAGTTCCTCTTAAAACTTTCCTCTAATGAAAAATGAGAAATGAATGAAAGGAATGAATGAAAAATATTAGCATCATAAAATCAGTCACAATTGAACCCTTTTCCCAAGAGACACACTGTCTTTCTAGTCAGTTCTTGGTTTGTTTTGCTTCAGTTCAGTTCTTTGCCTCTCTGCCTTTACTATTTCATGATGTTTTACTGTGGAGGCTTGATCTCCAGCCATGAAAGCGATTTCAGATTTGCTGAGAGCCTCACAGCTTCTGTGCCCTGGGAGCCTGTGGAATGAAAGCCTTTGTGTGTACAATGGGCTTGGCAGTGCCACTCTGCTCCGTGGTTAAAAGTAGCTGGCATTAAAATGAGCTGCCCTTCTTACTGAGTGGCATCTTGTAGAAATCAGCCCATCTCCTGCATGTTACATGTAACAAGTATAACAGAGCTGGGTGCTTTGTTGTCAGAGAGTTGTAGTGTGGTTTGTTTTGGAAAGAAATTTCAGTAACATCCAGTCCCAACTCCCCTGCCATAGGCAGGGACACCTCCCACTATCCCAGGTTGCTCAGGATCCAAATCCAGCCTGGCCTTGAACCCTRCCAGAGATGGAGCATCCACAACTTCTCTGGGCAACCCTGTGCCGGTGTCTCACCACTCTCCTGGTGATGAATTTCTTCCTAATATCCAATCTMAACCTACCCTCTTTCAGTTTAAAGATACTCCCTCTTCGCATATGGAGAGAGGATACCCTGGGAGGGATATTTGGAGTTTACAAAGGTGTTGGTCACTTTTCCACATTAATTGCCACTATCCAATACCCAGCCTGATAGATAAACCCCAGAATTCTGTGCTTTCAGCCTCAATGGGTGAACCTGGCACCCAGTTAGTTTTAGCATCTATTGTACATGGACGCCTAGCTGCCTCTCAGTTATGTGAGAGCACTTAATTGAATGTAATCCATGAAAGATTTATTCTCCTGATCAGCTTACTTGTGATTTTAGACTCACCAGATTCCAGCTGTGGCTTAAATCCATTCAGCCATCAAGCCTGTCAATTTTATTGTGAATATCCAGGTCTGTTCYCTGCCATGGCCTAGATATGGGTCTCCTATTATTCTGCTTCCCATTTAAGTCGATCTAGAATAAGTCAGGCTTTCCTGATGTGTGTGGGGATGAGCAAGGATGTGAAAACAACCAAATAAAACAGGAAGTTCATCTCATCCTGTTGATCCAACAAGTGTGGTTCAGAAGCCCCTTTTAAGCTTTGTTCTGTAGAGCTTCTGCTTCTTGCAGTGATCTTTCTACAGCACTTGGTGGCCGAGAGGGATGAAAGATTATACAAAAAAACCCCAAAAAACAACGATATAGGTTTCTGTGAACTCTCACAGCATTTGGCCAGCCACAGCTATGTGTGGCAGCTCCACTCTTTTGTGAAGYAACTGCTGCTTTAGGATGTTTTAGGATGTTTAGGATGTTAAYTAACTTAAAAGTTTCCAATTACTTCCTGTGAGTGGTGGAAGCAAACTTAGAKGTTTGTGTTCATACATGAATTTATGCACACAGTGAGGCCCTTGTCTCTTTTCCTCAGAACCAGCTAAAGAGAAATGGCATTTCTTGACACAGACAAGGGTTTTACTTCTTTTCCATTATTGCTTTCTATTTTCCATGTCTGAGAGCTACAGAAATGTTCCCACATTCCACCTGTTATCAAGCTAATGACTGACAGTAGCAAGAGACTGTGGGTTTGGGTATAGAATCTAATGGAGCTATGGAAGGTGGTTTTGAAAGTCCTYTACAACTAGTAAAAGTATAGTATCAAGGGTTATTAAAAATGTGTCCAGGGCTAATATCTTCTTTTTGTATTCCCATTTTTAGTATAGCTTGTGTTAAAGGTCCTGTGAAGGTCTAGACAAGTTCATTTCCTAATATATCTAACTAGCCTTTCCCTTCCTGATCATGTGTTTTAGGGAAAGTCTCTGAGAAGTTGGTAATATTTTAGCAAGCTCCCATACCAGAAGTGGTGTTTTCTAGGATGCTCATTTGTAATTGTCTGAATTCCTCTGAACAATGCTGTGTTCCTTAGATATTGGGAGAGAAAGATTTAAGCTCCTGCTGAAAGCTGGAGCTTTAAAGAGAAAGATTTAAGCTCTTTCATCACAAGAGTGATGATATTTCTGGCTGCTTTGTGTATCTCTAGGAGTGCAATCTAAGTTGATTTCCTGGATGACCATGTTATTATTGAACTCAGAAATGCTGGTAAAACAGAAGATAAGAACTAGGAGCCAGAGTGAAATTTATCTCTGTTGTACTCATTACATGTCCATGTTTTCTGGTGGATATTTACGTGTTCAAATCTAGTTGTCTCACTTTGGCTCAAGTCAGGATATTCAAAGTTGTTGAATTTCAAGAGTGCTGAGTTTCCTCACAATAGGACTAGCTTCCTGGAATTTTTTCTTTGCGGTGTGAACAGATAGCTGAAGGCCAGAAAAGCKGTGACCTCCTGGCTTTCAAAACCCTTCAGTGACAAACCTTTCCTAGAGCGTATCTGAGAAGAAAAGCTGATCTCTGTCCASTACCATGAGGAGATACACACCTGGGTTTTACTCTTCCACCTCTCAGCCAATGTGTAGCTGTGTTTGCTGTAAATGATAAATTCAATTCCCATCTCTGAAGTCTCTCATCAGTCTCAGAAATAAATTCACTACCCTTTTCTGAAGGCAGAAATGATAGCCCCAACTAATTTCCATGGGGTACTTTCAAGGTTTGAAAACAGATCCAGAATYCCCATTTCCAAAATCAATTACTAGAGTTTGACTGCAGGGAGGCACGAGTGTCCAAAAACCCCAGCTGAGATCAGCCTGCAGCCTCAGGCCAGACTCACAGCTTCTTGCACAAGGCTATCTCTGCTGGTTCCTTGGAACAGCTCTCTTGTGGGAGTGCTYGTGCCATTGTTAAAAGCTGATGAATGTGTCCTTCCAAAAGACATTACCCTCCTCCTGCATTAGTGCATGGTTTTGACCTTCACACCACCCAGCTTGGTGACTTGTTCTGCAAAGAGTTGGGGTTTTTTAAAATTTATTTTTGCAAATTTATTGAACCGCTAGCTTTTTACATTGTGAGAAAAAATGGATAGTTAAATAGATATCTAGTAGCTACTTCTGGTAACAAAAATATGGGAGGAATTTTTGCTATCATAAAAATATAGCATACTACATAGAATACTATACATTCTCTCTTTTTTAAATTTTTATTTTAAGTGGGTAAGTCCTTGTTATTTAATATAAGAGCTGTTCTGAAACCAATTGCCTTTCACTAATACCACCTGAGGAGCCCTCACAGCATCCATGGGAAGTAGCACAGGTCAGCCCTGACAGGTCCAGCTCTCAGRATAAGGAATTCATTCTTATGGGAATTCAAATGTGATGTCTCCAGTCATGGCTTTCTTATCAGGGCAGTTCCTCTGCGTCCTAAAAATGCCATCTCACCTGCATTTCCCTTCTCTGTTTTGCTTGCTCACCACACTTCCTCTGCCTACACACTCATGCACATATGGATTCCGTCAGTAGGTAGGGAAGGAGATGTACTATGATCTCACCTAACTCAGCACTTCACGGAGATGTGTGTTAAAAAATCCAGAAATCGTGGACACACAGGCCAAACTTCCTTATCAAACCTCTTACAGACCTGTCCCCACTGSCCTCAGGGCAGGTCTGTGCCTCTAGAAGGACTGGTAGCCCATTGCTCCTCAGATTGTCCTCAAGAGGATGGTAMTGACTACTGMTGGAGACAAGCCTGAACTAAAGTAYCTTAGATCTGACCCAGAGTGGCCATTCTTATTCAGATTTAGATAGACAGTCTCTGTTTCAAGGTTGTGGTGGAAAACCTTGTTTGCCGGACATCTGCTTCAATCAGCACAGGAGAGTTGCCTACCATGAGTTTCCATTACCTTCAGTCCAATTTGCAGGGGGAGAAGGGAATGCAGGACTGRTCCCAGCTTGAAGGCTGCTGTGCTGGGTGAGGAAGAGAGGCACAATTGTTTTTTGGCTCTTGCCCACCCCCCTCCCTGAAGCCCTTCCTAGTGCAGGCTGCCTGGGAGCCCAGTGGGGCACCTGGGGGAGGATTTGCCTGTTTGCTTCAGCCACTAGCTGGAAGCCATGCACTGGGATTGGGAATCACTGTCCTAGAGCAACAAACCAGCGATGCTATTTGTGACCCGTGGCAGTGAAAGTCCAAAACACGAAGTTAGGGCTGACATTCCCTCTCTAACTTGAGCCACTGTGCTTTTCATCACGATGCCAGGAGTTGTCAGCTGTAACTCCGGCTTTTTTTGGCTTGTGTCACAACCTAATAAGTTATAGGCCAGCTTCTCCTGTCGATGTTTTTGCTGCACAGAAGGCTTCACATTTTGTAAGCTTTTACAGCACAGCTGTGCTCAGAGATAAAACAGAATGTGTATACAGTACAGTATGCATTCAACTGATGCACTAGATTCTTCCCACCATATGTATGGAGTGGTGTGCATTTCACTCCGATACCTCACTGCCAAAACTGCCAGAAGCAAATAAACAAATGGCGGAAGAGAGACACCATATGAGGCAGTGCCAGGCACATGACCTAGACTTCCAGAAAGAGACCCAGGCTGCTTTTAAAGGATTAAAGTGGACCATTTTTTTTTACAGCCTCACCTCCCGCTGCGTGGAATGTTCTGCCAGTGTATGCTGTGAAGTGTGCCGGTTGTTAAAGAGCTCTTGTAGATTCCCCCTTCCTGCTAAGCAGCTGATGTTGCAGCTTCTTGTGCTCAATACTCATTTCACCTTTCTTCGATGCCAGTGATTACCCATCAAGTTTCTAAACTGAGAGASAAGAACAATGGAGATGTGTGAAACAGTCTAATTCTGCAAGGAATGCTACTCTAAAAAGACAGAACACATGTAATTAGGATAATGAGATTAATAATATTAGTAACAATTTAACGATTAATGTATAAACAATGGAAGTGAGACAAATGGTTGTTCCATCTCRTTCCCCACAAAAGAAGTCACTAAGTTGCATTTCACAGCAATGATGGTGAAGATGCCTGTAATAAACTGACATAAACGTTAATTACATAGTTATGTMATTAATTTAAATGGTAATTCTATTCCTGGAACTCACACTCAGAATATGAAAAGACAATTCCTCGGCTTCTTTTCTCTCTGACCAGCCTGTTGCTAATGAAAAAATGATGGCTACCACCATGGCGGTCCTCCTGCTAGTAGTACTGGGAAACATGGAGGGATTTTCCTGTCTACTGGCCTCAATCTTATGTTAGGCTGAACATCTGTCACCACCTCRGTGGTTATCTTGCTGGCTCTTGCCTTTGCCTAAGCTTAACTTCCCTCATGATTGTGTGGAGGACAAGTAGGTGCTTTCTTCACTTTAGGGTACCTTTAGGTACAGATGGAAAAAGTGCACTAAGAACAGCAGGGGTCAAGGCCATTCCTGTGCTTTACAAAGCTGATGCTCAGTGCAAAGTGATATGGATGCAGGCAAGAAAACTGGGGCTAGAACTCTGATGGAATAAGGTAGGGAATAGAAAACTGTGTGAATTTTTTTGGATAGCAGCAATATTTAGTAGTTTTAAGAATGTGATTATAGTGTTTACATGGAGCTGGTTCTTTGCTTGGTTCTTTCCTTGTAGTGATGGTAATTAGAGCACCAGCTTCCTCCAAGCCTTACTGGTCTGCCTGCAATATACTCTGTGACCAAGACACAGAGCTCTATGTCTCAGTCCCGCAGCGGAGAATTTGTGGAGCTGTGCAGAGTGGATGAAAGACCAAAAGCCACCTTTCTGCAGCCTTCTCCTTAGACAGGAGCGTCCCTTCAACTTAGACTTAAACTGAGACAGATAAGTCCCTGTGCTGGCAACAGGAGAGGCAAATGCTTRGTTTACAGCCCGGGATGGAGAAATATCAGGAGTAGTTTGCTCTCTGAATATTGCAGAGCCCACCAGGCTGCTTCAAGCCCAGCCCTTGAATGGAGTACCCAGGGCACTCACTGTGYGGGGGTGTGATTTTGGCAGCTCCCAGCTCTGCAGCTGTGGTACCAGTTTTGCAGAGGAATGTCCTTTCTCCATATTATTTCTTCCCTATTGAAGCAATAGCTCCATTTTTGAGAAAAATTAGACAAACTTGTGGCAGCAGACCTATTGCACAGGCCAACAGAGGGATTTCAGCCGGCCTGGCAACACAATGGGTGACACATTCGAGGTGACACTGGATAGTCCATAGAACAGTGAGGAAACTGATTCCTAAAGYGAGGAAACTGAACCTAAAGAAGGTCAGAGCTATAAGCAAGGTTATTAGCTAAGTATTTGCAATATATATTGGCAAGTAGGAGCTATCTGAGGGGCAAACACACAGGAGTTGGGAATAAACACATGGGAGTTTAAAAAAGCTGACAGTGCCACCATGAAATGGTAGGGGTGGCATGTAAATACTTGTGCATATGCCTGAGGAGACATCAGTGCTAACTGGGAGCTTGCAGAGTCTGGTGAAGCCCTGAGGGATGCTTTTCAAGACAGGAGTTGGGAATGAGAAGTTGGAAAGAGAATCATAGAATCATTAAGGTTGGAAAAGACCTTTAATATCATCAAGCCCAACTGTCAAAATTGATCATCAATTCCAACCATCAAAATCAGGATTACAGWGAGGTGGCAAAACATGCAGGCTTCTGCTGTGTGGTGAGGGGCCAGATGAGTCAGGGACAGAGGTGACAAGCTGTTTGGGTGAATGCAGAAGACAGAAAAATATGTTTCTTTCTATTACTTTTTCTGGTGGAAGCATCCCCATTTTTAAAGTCTATCTTTAAGAGTTAAAGTAGTATCATTTTTTTTTTCTGAAAAAACAATGCACAGAGTTGAAAAGGAAGGTGTAGTCTGGTAAACCTTGGGGCCTGATGTAAAATGCTGGGAACAGTGAGAAGTGGATTACCTTAGATTCAGAAACCTGGCTGAAGATCTACTCACAACTGCTCCCTGAGGAGGATGGCAGTGAAAGGAGTTGGGAACATGGAGGTGTTTTTCAGCACATTTCATCTTATTGTGACAGMAAGGAGAAAACTCAGAATGGGATACTCAGATCCCAAGGCAAGTTGGGAAGATAAATTATGGTCAGTTGCCTCCCATTACCTGAAAAAATCTGTGTGCTCTGAGCCTTCTTATGAGTTTGAACAGACAGCTTCCTGGTGTTTGACATGATCTATGTTACTGGAATCCCTCCAAATGACAGAGGGTTGCAGTGGGCAGTAGAGAACACGGGCATGCCATTGTGATTTAGGAATAACTTTCTGCCAGTGTAGGGAGCAAGCTCAGAARTGTTTGTGTTAGGTCCCGTTTGTCAGTGGGAACATGGCATCCCACAGGGACTTCTTATTTAAAATAGAGTGGAAATCCTGGAAAARGAGGGCTACCTCATTTGGACTATATCAGCCTACAACTCTTTGAAATGTCTYTGAAAGTAAAACTTTGAATAAAAGCCTCAATAAAAGGTGGCAGGATACAAGGGAGAAGTTCTGTACCTGGTGTTAGACCCAAAGGCAGTGGTGATATTGTGACCTCAGTCCTTGACCTCCAGCCRGGCTGCTGGGAATTATAATGAATGGTCCTCAGCACCAGGCAGATTTTGCTTTTTTCCTGCTTGTATCTGCCACTATCCCACCTTTTATTGCAGCCATTCATCATTGGCAGAAAGACTGGGAGATGATATTAGGGTTGTAGAATATGTCATTTGTATCAAAGCTTCTCCTTCTTTCTTTTCACCCTCTCCTTGCCCGTTCTCCTGCCCACATTCCATTCCTACTGGGTTTTGCCCCACTCTTCAGACCAGTCATCCCCTGGCCCAGCTCATAAACAATTGCTTTAATAATATTAGGGCCACTCCGTTTTGGTGTGCGAATGGCCCRAGTGACATATGGGTTGTAACCAGAGCAGGAAGAGATTTTTATTTTCACCYTTTAAAGGGTCACAGAAAATACTGAGAATAGGGCCCTGCCTGCCTTGCACTGACCCCAGACAAGCATTTATGGCTGTGCAGTAGCTTGCAGACACAGCCCGTTACAGGAAAGCTTTACCAGCCAGACCTGGCCATTGTTTTTCCTTCTCTGCATTTATTCAAAGTGCAGAATCATTTATATACCACGAAGATGGGAATTGAAGAGAAAGAGTACATGTAGAATTTACCAGCTGTTTAAGTCTTATTGTTACCTTCTGTATCGATCAAATCCGTTGCCTCTTAATTGGATATTGACTGTTGTGAGGCAAATAAGGCAAGCTGTCAGTGGGGGAAGGGATGGGGCACGAGGTTTGTCTTAATGGTGTGTTGATCATGACTAGTCTATAAAAACCAGTGGGAGAGGAGTTCATTAAACCAGCCTGCAATTGCTTTAAAAAAATATGCTCTGAGTCAAGATGATTAATCATGTATGTGACACCGCAATCAGAGAAAATCCGCATTGTTGCTCTGGTATTTACAATGCAAAAGCTTGAAATACGCAAATGCCCAAATGCATTGAAACAAATTCACTGGGGACAATGATTGTTTGGTCTGTGAGCCTTAGCTAACCCTTACCAGCATCTGAGGGTTTTTTTTATCCTGGTGCATTTTTTTTTTTTTTTGACTCCTTGGTGTTGTGTTTTGTCTCCCTGCTTCTCTGGCAGGCTCATTGGAAACGTGTGCTTGCCCTGTGCCCAAATCTGTCACCTGGACAGGGGAATCCTTGTAGAAATGGCAGCAGTGACAAAGGATACTTGAGCTACCTGACAGTAAAACACACAGAATACTATGGAAATTGATTTTATCTSGTAAATGATAATAATTAGGGAACGTGACAAGAGAAGGAAAGCTTATTGACTGTGCTGGTGTGAGCTACCTGTTACAAAAATGGAAGATTCCGGCAAGTCTGTAGTATGTTTTCATTTCTTTCCTGGCCATATTTTATGCTGCATATTGAATATTTTGCAATAACTGTCAGGCACGGTCCATTAGTGTCTCTGGATCAGGCCTCTCGTGAATCAGGAGAGAGATTAGCAGGATAGGCTCACGTTTRTGAAGATCCCATACAGCTGTGACTTGTTGAAAGAATGTTCAAAGGGGCAATAAACAAAGTTTATTTCAAATTATTTCAATGTTATGTGTTTGTTATGGTATTTATTATTTGACAATTTGGAAGTGGTTATAAAAAATTTATGATATGGTTAAAGGTTTGTGCAGCTTGAAAAATGAGCTTTTSAGGAAGCCACCTGAACGCTTCTCATATATCATCATGCCATGGACTGTCAGGGAAAGGGTAGCACAGGAAAGCTGCAGAAACTGCCTGGCTATTGGCCCATAGAGGAAGGAAGAGTCCGTAAGTCTGGAATGCAGTGGGAATGTGAGGTTTAATGCAGAGTTTTCATTTGACAGCATTAGACAGTTCCCTGCTTAAACAACTGGATCAAGGCTGTGCCACTTTGACTTGCTTGTGGGCCTGAGTCATTTAACWTCTCAAACCTTCTACTCCTCTTCCTCCAAAAATTAGAAAAGTGATCCAGGGCAGTAGAAACTGCTAGTTTTGCTTCAGTTGCTCYTTCTGGATGTATTGGGAGACTGAAAGCAATCACCAGTTTCTTCTAGGTATTTAATGACTGTGGTAGAAAGGGCCATAAGTGTACAGCATTGCAAACTGTACAAAAAGAAAATCCTGAATTTGCCTGGAAGGATGAGAAGTCCAGCAGRAAATCAGGGTTCTTCTACAAAGTATATGAAACAGAACAGGGGAAAGGGGAGAAAAAGGTTTRTGGGATCCAGAAAGCTGAATCCATTTTTTGGTGTAATTTTTAAAAGCAGTAGGATRGAAGTTATTACTTTAGCAGGCACTAGAGTAGTGCTGTTATTAGTATTTCCTTTTGATTCACATATAATATTCCTTACATTATAATAGAGTTTGCAGCTTGCATTTTAAACATAAACTGTGGAGAATTTTATACCGTGAAATCCTGAGTGAAAAATTTAATGCATAAGGCTGGACCATTCAGAGCCAGAGCCTGTGGAAGGCAAGCATTAAAAAAAWWWTTWAAAAAAGATCCTTAAATAACTGTTTTTCAGATTTGCAGGCACATTTGTTTGGATTTTTTAGCGTGCTTCAGTTATGCAAGAAAATGAACGTGACAGTCCTCAGTTGCTTTGACAAGGATAATTTCAGAAACACTGCCCTATCATTCCACAKTTTGGCACCTTCTCCTTCTTTGTTGTAATGCATTTTTTCTGGGTCGGCTTTTCTCAGCAAAACTGCCTGTTTGTCAGGAGATTTTACATGCGCTCAGAAAGGGATGATGAGGTGGTGTGGGCTGGGTTTGGTTAGAATAGCAGGCTTGACCTGGTGATTATTTATTTTTAAAGTCAGGGAGTATTTTGTCTGTCAGCACAGTGGAGAAGTTTGCAGGATATTCAGAATTGTGTATTTTCTCAGGGCTTAATTCACACTGGCCAGATCGCTGGCCCCTGAAATCAGTTCCACACCAAACCTTCTCCTAAACACGTGGACTCGAGATGTTTTTCTAATCCAGTCTGCCATTAGTGGTTTTGCATTCAGRTTTTGGGTTTGCTTTTGAAACGGCCACTAAAGTTTGCGCAAAGGTTAGAGTTTAGGTCTGGATTCATCACTGTCTGTACTGGATGTGTCACAGTAGGGCACCAGCAGCTGTGAGCAGGAGCTGTGRCAACAATGGGGACCTTGTCTTGCCAGCAGGGGATTGAACCTCATTCTCTGCTTGGGGACTGCATCTTCGCAGGGACATATTTGCTGCTTTTTTGGGGCCACAGAACTTCACTCTGGGAAAGGGACTCAGCTGGGAGAGGTTTCAATGAAGCCTGTGGAGAGGTACCAGGCAACAAAATGGAAACAAAACCAGTCTCCTGCAGTACACCCTCTTCTCAGGACCTGGGAAGAGCTGCACGTGCAGTCCCAAGGTTTGGCTCATCACAGTAATGTTGTTCTGCTGGTTTCTATCCATTGGTTTCTATCCATTGGTTTCTATCCATTGGTGCCTTCTTCCAGCATGAGCAAAGTCTCGGTTCCCAACTTCAGTGATGGGTGGAGACGTGCACGTGTGTGTTGGTACATGTGTTCATGTTCATGTTTGGGGAGAGAAGAGGAGGCAACAAGTCAGCAAAAGCCCTTCTGGCTTTGCTTTGCATACTCAATAAAGAAGTTACAAGAGGGCATATTCCCAATTTCTTTTTAACTTTGTAGATCACCTCCAGTAGACAGATTGTCTCGCAGACCACTTCCCCTYCCCTTGGCGATCAAATAACATTCCTGTGGTGACTACAGCAGTTGCTTACATGGAAAAATAACATTAGGAAAGTATTTAATGTATTTTTAGCTGTCTTTAAATGCATTTTAGCAGCTGGAAACAAGGGGAGTTAGTAGCATGTGACCTGCAAGSTCTCCATAGACCACCACCAAGTGTGCAGAGAGCCACTGCTGGTAAAGASACCCCAGGCTGGAAAATGTTGGGTAGGGTGGTCATCTCTAACCTGTACTGGTCACAGGAGGTCAGGCTAAAGGGATAACCTCAATTTTTATGGGATGTAAATGATAACAACTTGATAAGCAACCAGTGTGATTTTAGGCCCTCTTTTTTTCACTGATCTGAGTCTTGTGAGATTCTATGAAACCTTGTTTTGACATGTTTTCAAATATCTTACAAAAAGCTTGAGAAGGTTTTAGGGGTTTGGAGTGGCAAAATATTACAACTGTAGAGATTAGTGAATAAAGTGCAGCTGAGAGAGGCAACAAGCAAATAAATACCGCTTATTCCATCACTGCGAGTCAGGAAAATCCTGAAATCCTTGTGAAGAGCAAACCTTTCATTAAACATTAGTGGGAGCTTTTCCTGAGGGAAGACTTTCTCTGAGCTGAGGGCTTGCTCACTGCTATAACTACATGGCTGCTGAACCAGGGAACATCCTCTATGGACTGTCTKCCCTGGCCCTGTTCCATTCCCAGCTCAGCACCACCACCCAGGACCCTGATATTGGGCTCCCCCACCACCCAGCCCACAGCAAGTATGTTCACATTTCTGGGAAAAATACACCCAGCAGGTGGAAGTTTAGTACTATTTTTACTATTGCTGGTACAGCGAATGCAGAGAGCATGATAATTGATTATCTGGGACAACAGAAATGCGCAGGAACTAGAATTTCAAGGATTAGGGTCTCCCCGAGGATTTCCTTCGAGTTTCAGTGAAAGGAGAGATAACCTTTGTGGTGGAAACGGAAGCACAGCTTTCAGTTCCCATCTGCAGCCAGCCCCTGGAGACAACAGTATTAAGGGTGATGTGAACTCGCTCTGTTCATCGCCATGGGACAGGAGCCCCGACGCAGTTATCTGCACTTGTATAGCAACGCGTTTCAGCTCCTTGCAGCTCATTTGCTGTCCTGCCAGAGACATTCAGCCAGTGCCTACTGCTGCCTTGAAYGTGTCCAGGGGTAACAGTCCTGTGTTCCGTCTGTTTCAAAGGACATTCATGGAAATTAGGTGGCCATTTCATCCTGAGTAAGCAGACCAATACTCTGTCACTCTGCATTGTTCAAGTGACTGTTGCTCTTAATGTTAGGTGTTTTTGGTTAAGTGGCATTAAAGTTTTGTGGACTAAGCAGCAGGATTTCGTTGCAAATGCATTGTCCCATTTCAGTGGAAGCTTTGCATTAACAAGTTCCATCTTAATAAATTATTTGGTTCAACCTGMCTTGTGACTTAAACTATTGTAAGATCCTGCCCTTGATATTAAAATATAAGCACAGATTTCCTCTCCCAAGGCTAAAGCTGCATAAAAAGACTTAGACTGAAGCTAAGAAATACTCTGKCTGGATCAAGATAATTTTTCTCTGKKAATAAGGAGAARCAAATATCCACRCACTTTGGAGAGGAGGAAATTCTRCTGTAGATTGTTCTTCCTCTGTTATGTTAAAAAAGGAATCTTGAGTGAATATATAGTGTGTTTCCAAACTATTGGCATCTTTCACAAATATAGGCTGGCTGGCTCAYGAACAAATAGCACAGTTTCTCTAGCCAAAGATAGTTGTCATCATGCACTTATTAATGAGTACACATATCTCTGAACATCAAATGCTGTGCTATTTTCAGAGAGGTCCTTTCAGAACCTGTTTTCTGTTTTGTTTTTTTTCAATTTTTCTTTCCTTAACCTCCTGCCATTTTCTTTCAAAGCTCAACAGGAGAAAGCAGAGAAAAAAGAGACCTAGGAAAGGAGATGTTCTCATCTGTCCAGTTTCCCCACATCAGGCGCTAGTCCATGCATGTCATTCCTGGCAGRTGTTTGCCTAATCTGCTCTTAAAAAACTCCAGTGATGGGGCTTTGACAGTCTCCTTAGGCAATCTGYTCCAGTGCTTTGCTGTACCTGTCATTAAGAAAGGCTTCCTGATATCTAACCTGTAATTAAAGGCCATGATTTCCCACACAACCCATCATCAGGCTGACCTTGCAGCCAAACTCCCTCYACCAAGTCAACTGCAGTTCCCTCTCTAGACCATCTTTGCCAACACCACTCCTTGGGCAATGAGCTCTACTCTGGCAGTGAGGTGGGGTGTGTGTGTGCCCCTGCTCTTGTCAAGTGTCTATCCTGGTGTCCCCAGGGGCTGGCAATGGGCAGGTTTCCCTCTCGGATCCCATGCAGCTGACGGGAAGGAGGCTGTCTGCCAGCAGAGGGTATTGAATTAGGAGATTCGGTAAATCCCAGGAGAGGCACTGCCACAGTGAAGTTGCAGCAGTTTTGCACTGATAAAACTAGCAGTGCTAACCATGATTCCCAGCCTCAGAACATGAGCTGATGCCTTTTTTGTCCTGGAACAAAATGTGCTCTGAGAGCAGTTGTCCCATATATTACATATATGCAATCACATCTAGCAGTTTGGATGTACATTTTTTGATGAGAACATTCCTATAATGATTTTAGCAGTATTAAAGCATTTAAAAAAAAAAACCAAAAAAACCCAAAAAACAGAGTGAGCACAGATTTGGCTTGGGTTTTTTTTGCAGTTGCTTTTCTTTAAACAATAGCATCTCACAGCAGCCAGGCCTGATGGCAAAGCTGTAGATGCCAGCTTGCTGTGAGTGAGCTCGAGGTACTGAGGAACTGAGGCAGTCACTGGTGTGCAGCAGTGATGGAGAGTGGGTCAGTGTAGGCACAGATATATCRCAATATTACACTGCAAGATAAATTCTGAGCCACTTTTTAAACACCCTTAGAACAGTGATGAACATTGTAAGAGTATTTCCTTCTGCAAATTATTTGCAACTGAAAGATAGTAGTAATGAATTAACGTAAAGCAACTGGAGAATTGGCCCTGACTGCTCAAAATAGGTGTTTTTTACAAWGGAAACCAGCTAGCTAAATTATGTGTATTTCTTCTGCCTGAGCAAATTATGGCAGTATGTAGCTAAACAGGTTTTGAGACTAGAAAATTTTAGTGACATCCAAAATTAAATAAAGCAAGGTTTGGATCAGCAAGAGCAGGGGCACGTTGCCATCAGCAGGGGTGCATAACCTTTGTGTTACTGGCAATTGTGGTAAGTGGGTCAAGGTCAGTGGGGTTTGCCTCTATATTTTGACAGATGCACTGCAAACACACTGATATCCATTTCATTTTACAAGGTGTGTGCATGCACCAAGATAATGCTCCCGAGGGTCACTGGCAGGTTACAATGTGCCAGCCGCCACATGCACGATGTGTTGCATGGTGCCAAGATAAAATTTCAGGGGTCTGGGGGCACCAAGAGCRTTCAGAGCCCTACACAACACCWGTGCCCCACCAATATCTCCCTCWCTGTCTGTCACTGAGCATCCCATCRGCATCTGTGATCCCGAGCTGACAGGTCTGTTGCTGTTTGTGCAAGGCACTTATCCCCCAGTTGTCTTCTAGATGACCTGGAAGAGCTTCAGTGAGTTGCCCATATTCCTTTATGGAGGAAAGGACAAAGTTTGTTTTCAAAATGAGAATTTGGGGGTTTCTTAGAAAACAGTGTTGAATTTGAGCTTTGTATTCCTCGCAGCATGGAGGTAGATTTATTGTGTAAGAGAGTTTTCAGTTTCAAACCAATAATTAGAAGAATACATTTAAACCTTTGTCARTATGAAAGTGATTTCAGATGCTCAGGAATCCTCTTTCTTGTGGTTTTAAAGAAAAATTTTAAACATTTTTCACCCCTCAACTACTGAGGGCATTGAAAGAAAATACCTATAAACTGCTAGGAAACATACAGAATAAACTCGTTTCCCACTTCCCAGTTCTTGTAATAATCATCAATTTTCGRTACTTCTCAAAATACACCTTCAGAGATATTTTGCGCTGTTAAAAATGGCATTTTCTGTTGGGCAAACTGTGTTCACGCCCCGTGGCTGACAAGCCGAGGCCCGAGTCAAAGGCGGCAGGAGTCGGTGAGGTGCAGACCCCTCATGTTTTCCTAAAAATCGACAGCGCTGTTAGCCCACGTCTCCCCTTTCCCACCCCGTCTCCTCGGGGAGAGGCAGAAGCCTGTTTGAAGACAAACAAGTCGCAGAGCCGGCAAGGTGTAAATATCCTTCACAAATGCCAACGCCGAAAAGCCGGAGTGCCGGGCGTGTGACACACGACGACAGGCRGTTCACGCCGCTCGTGGGGCGAGCGAAATGCGCACCTGGGCATCCCTGCCACCCCCGGCCGGGCACACCCGGGCCACCAGAGCCACGGGCAGGGGACAGCCGGCTCCTCGCCCCGCTGCCTCTGCCCGCAGCCCGCAGCCCGCAGCCCTCGCCCCCGATCCGGTCACCCCGCCTCTGCCCTCCTCCTCTCCCCGGCTTCTTTGGGCAGGGGCTGATTTAAATAGGTTGGCGGGGAGCCAGGAGCTCATCATTTTAATGCAGTGTAAAATGGAATGTGCATAATTATATGCGAGCCATATGTGAGGGAGACAGCTCAGCTGTGAATTTCGGGAGGCTGCGAGAGGGAGAGAGCGAACAGTCAGGAATCAGATGAGATGGAGCGGAACGGAGTGCAAGTGTCACTCAAATGAACAGTGTAATGAGCGTATTGCTGACACTCCTCCTTTCACCTGCTTCTCCCTTTTGCTTTAACTCAAAAGCAGAAAATGCTCGAGATGAGAAGGGAAAAATACTATATGCAAGCAGGATTGCTAATGGGCTCTGGTAATGTCTCCATCTAAACTTCAGCTTTCTTAATTAACAGTGTAGTTACAAATAATCAGCAAATTTTAATGCATCTTTGTCATTAAATATTTTGACCGCATTTGACTGAAGGATCATTGTTCTCACTAGATGATTGCTCCTTTTAAAGCTTCACTTAAATATGGAGGGGGAATCCATTTATTTGTAATAGTATTACATGTAAATTACAAGTATGAATTTTTTTTTTTTTTTGGCCTTACTGTTAAACTGAAAATACATTATCTAGGGATCGCTTAAGCATGTCAAAAAGTTTAAACGAGTACATATGTAATGTAATCCTGAAAAATGCAATGGAGTAAATTGAAACCCTGAGTTACTCACAGTTTCCAGCTCGAATATTTCATTTTGGTTTTGTCTTTTGTTGTTCTAATTATTACTCCACAATGAATTTGCATGTTCAATCTAAGCTATGTAAGAAAACAGCATCCCAAGTTCTCATATCTAAAAGGTGTACTGACTATTTAAAGAAACTTTAATGTTGTATTTTGGGATACCCGTCTGTTTTAATGATCTAAGCTGTTATGCTTTTAGCTATTTTTTTCCTTCCATTATTTGTAAGTCCCTAAATAGGCCATTATATTTCCCTTCAGGCTAGAGATGAAGATGGACATGCTGAAAATTTTCCCCAGCAGCACTATGCTAAGGAAACTCCAAGACTTGCCTTCAAGAATAACTGCGAACTACTTGTAAGAATAACATACTTACAACAAGTCTAGATTGTTACTTTAGCACAGTGAGAACCGTTTTTTTTATAAAGGCTTTTGTTCATTATGACATACATTATGAAATATGATAGGTTTTTTTTTTCTACTGTTTTAGCGTTCTAATGCTAGTTCTGCTATCCGTGAACAGTTTAAGATCTCAAATTGCTTGAAAAGTACCTTATATTTGATGTCAGCACGTGAATGGCCTTGTCTTACTGCCTTGTCTTGCACTGRTAAATCGTGGAGAGCCATGCAGGGAGTGGCTGGTGATGCACGGAAAGCCCCCTCCCCTKCCCCCAAAGCGCCCCAAACCTCACTCTCCCATCCACCTTTTAGCTCTGCCTTGTTTTCGGGCGGCTGTGCTGCACTTTGTTCTGCTACGGGCAGTCCTCCCTTTAGAGCTCGCCTGTTTCTCCCCTCCATAGCTGCATGCAATCCAAAGCATCCTCTCCTCTCCACTCCTCTCCATTCCTCTCCTCTGCTGTGGGGAAAGASCGAAAGCCAGGAAAGCACATACAGGGAGCCTGGAGTGTTTACAAGCCATAAGAGAGATGATATCAGCTGTGAAAGAATCTCTGTTCCAAGGCAGGGTTAAATCGCTGTTCATTTTAGCATTTGCTGCAAGACGAGATTAAAAGCAAGCAGGAATGCCTATTATATTTCTATTAAATGAATCTGTTGGGACCTAATGTTCTTGATTAGCTTGCGAAAATGAGTGCTCCACCATGAGTTTTTCTGTTTGCCTAAAGTAAACAGAGGATGAATTGTGATACATTTAAAAGAGATTCATGCATGGCTTTCGAAAAGGGAGGTTTAGAAACATCGGTAGGTCTCTCCCTTGCATTCGCCTTTCTTCTSGTCTGTACTTGAGTAAAATGTATCATTTGGCTAAATGGAAGTATTTGTGGAGAACCAGTGCACGGGGTTTTCCTTCGAAACAACAACATTTCTTTATTTCTCACTGTAACCAGAGAAGAGGYGGCTGGCAGTGGAGGAGCAAGCTGTGTTTTATCTGCATTAAAGCCCGTGCCTGCCCCCGCAGGACGCGAGGCCAAGCGCTGCTCCTGGTGCCCCGGGTGCAACAGGCAGTGAAAGTCGAGCTGATGAGCCGATAACCCGGTGCTGAAATTGCCCCCAGGTTCAGTCAGCTGGTCAGAGACAGCAGCCAAGGGGTGGTGGCCAGTCCCTCCTCCCCACACTGGCCAGAGCACAGAGCATCTTGGCCACACCTGCACTACTGGACCCACACTCTCCTACCCCACAAGTGGCCCCTGTGTTGAGCCAGCCCGTGGTTAGGTAAAGACAATACTTTTTAGAGCCACAGGTGTCACTTGGAAGGTTCAGTTTGCTTCCAGCGTAATTGTCCCCAGCCAAAAGCAAGGTGATCCGTGAGATCTGGTCTTGGTTKCTCTTATACCCTTTGCAAAGCTCCTGTGGTTTCAGGTATAGCAGAGTTACACCCCAAGGGGAGGAAAGTAGACAAACACAAAAAGTGGTTCCCTGGTGTCCTCAGAATTCTTGTGCCRAATAATTGAAGCCATTTCTTCAAGGCCATGCTTAATTATTGTGCTGTCAATCAGCCCTGCYGAACCACTACAGCACACCAAGATGCTCCCAAAGTCAGTGGGGCTTCTTGGTGTTSGAGGAATTTAGGAATAGAGACAACATGATATAAGTCATGTAGTATTTCCATTTAAAATCYGCTTTATATTTAGTGCAACCATCAATGAACCAATTAACCCACTTTGTGCTATTAAAATCAAGCATTCTTTTAATGCCCAGTTGCTTGCTCCTCTATTAATACGCATTTAAGTTTTTGCTTTGTTATGTCACCACTGTGTCTGGCAAAAGCTCAAGTCATCAAAGTTAGTCTTTCATGTGCTTTTTTGGACAAGTTTCAATTCTTGTTTAAGGAAGTAATAAAAGCAATTTGTTATAGTTTTATTTTTCCTATGCTATTGGAAACAAAATTGGCAGGGATGTAATCTGTACTCAATTTGTATGTGAAAAAAATAGTAGGCAAATAATGAATATGTACCTCTGCTATCTTTAAAGATGTATTTTAGGAACTTTCAGTGAAAATATTATGTTGAGCCTAGATGTGGGTGGTGGGGGAACTAGTGTTATTTGTTGAAGATGCTGTATGTTTCACAGAGAGGTAGTGTTATTCCTTCTATATTTTACTTTTTGGGRAACAATGCTTTATTAAAATGTGCTCAAATTTCACAAGCTAATTTCACTGGAACTGGCCATTAAGAAACCTTCTTTTTCTTAAAGGCTAGTTAGTATTCCTAGGGAGAGGAGAAAAAAAAATATGAAAGAAAGGAGTGGGGACAGTTGATTCTCTAGAAACATATTTTCCCAATGGTTAAAACTTACCCAGAATCTARCAGCACAAGTCAGATGCCAGCTGAGTGAAAAGATGAGATATTTTTAAATGAAAGAGAAACTGAAACTTGTTTATGCTTTTGAGAGTGAGGGAATCCTTGGAGTTTTCTGAGTGCCGTTCAGAGTAAATAGAGTAATAGTCTGTCAGGTGAAATTGGAGGCTTCAGCTCCAAAGTGCTTTCTTTGCTTTAGGGTTCAGCTGCCATTTTCCAGTGAGGTTGGTTTCGGTGAGCACAGACTCCTCTGTTTGGGAAATGCTCATGCTGGGAGAGTTCTGCCAGGCAGGATCCAGGGCTGGGTCGCTGCTGCTGGATCTGCATGCCAGGGGTCTCCCACAAGAGCCAGGCTACACTGGCTGAATCTTAACATCCCTSCTCACAGCACACACAGCAAGCGTTAACTCCTCAATTCTTGGAGAGATTTTAAAGCACAGTAACACAGAGTATTACAGAAGTGACACGGAGTATTACAAATTGTGTGCTTTCTTCATTGCTTACTCAACACAAGGGGAGAAAATTTGATGAGGTACAACCCAGCTTTTCTGTTTGTTTTTGGCTTTTTTGAATGTGAGCAAGTTTGATAGGAAATAGGAAAAAGAAAGGTATGAATTAGGCAGAGGAAACCCCTSAAGTGTGTTCAGTAGTTGTGCTCATTAAGCAAAATAGTGACAATCAAAGATTTTGGGTATTATAGAAAGCCATTTTGCAGTTATGGGATTAGAACAGGGTRCTCATTTCCCAAGTTAAATCCGTATATGTTGTGTCCTGGCATTTGTCATAGGGCACAAAACCCAAAGTGGTTAAGATGCTCTAATCAATGAGCACACAGAGTTTTCCTTAYGGACTTTTCAGTATTTTTGGGAATAATTTTGTCTGAAGTTTAGCTATCCATGATAAATACCGGGAACTACATAAAAGAAATCTATTTTTAAAGAGCCAGGTCAGCATGCTGTCTTGGCCAGCCATCCATTCTTCTCCCATAGGCACTGCCTCAGGATTTTCATTTCTTATTCCATGAGTTGTTGGAAGCTTTTYTTTCAGGCACATCTCTTTGTTCCCAGAAGGAAAAGGCAGAATTTAGTCCCTGCTGTAAGCTGATTGTCAAGGAACAGTACAGTCTAGCTAATAGTGGATGTGGGGAGAAAGATGGGATTAACTGCTGAGAAAGGGGAGGCTGGAGTGAAAAGGCCAACAAGAAGCCCACAGCCCCAGCTCTAGCCGGATGAAATTCCTGAGCCATTGCCTAGAGAAAGGAAAAATCYGTCTGGCACCTACCCAGGTTAGTCAGGGTAGGAAGAGTCATGCTTGGTTGCCTTTTAACAAAAGTGGGAAAGAAAAACCAGCAGTTCGTCCTTCCTCCCCCCATTTACTCAGAATATTGAGTCAAGGTTTCAGATTGGCATGCTGCTGYATGAGGTAAGCAGGGTTTGATGGGTTAAGGAAATTAAACATCAGGTTGCTTTCCAGATCATTTGTTTATGGAGATGATGTGAGTACCACCCACTGCTATGGGATTATATGTGAAGCAAACAAATAACCAAACGAAACATAAATATCCTGAAAAAAATTAATTTCCAATCCTATACCCAGTTGAATCCTGTTACTGCTTTTCCTGCAGTAAAATCATGATCATTTCATATTTGAATTCAAAAAGTCTGTTCCTAGTAGTTCTGCTCTGAAAGGATAAATTTGTGAGTGCAATATGAGATGGATTACAAGTGCTGGTGCTTGGAAGCTATTATGTAAAYGACACAAAATAAAACATGCTTGCTATTGGATTTAATGCAAACTCACCTAGGGCCAGTTATCTTTAATCATTGACAAAACGAGGCAGAGAAAACTCTGAAAACATCCGCAATGGATACATGAAATACAAAATGCTGTCTTATGAGCAAAAGGCCTTTGGGGAGGCTATGGCAGAGCTGAGGTGAGCCAGAGCTACAGCTAATGCTTTGCTTGAAGTCGTGTTGCTCTGYCCTGCTATTCCAGCACTAGAGGCAGAGTCAGGATGAATGACACATGAGGGGCACCCAGACAGGGCAGTGAGGATGCAGGCAGGTTAACCTCAGAATTATGGCACTGGAATGTGGGAAAGATTTCATWCCTACTAGACTGACATTAAAAAGCACTGAGAATGTTTGTGATCCAATGAGGCCAATAGGTTTTGCAGTTGTAGYTGAGATAAATGTAAATATGCATTTTGGTTTACTTTGAAGGCCATGAGAGTTTTGGTTTTGGAACGTGAGGCTTAAATTCTTCTTTTTTAAAGTGCCTGACCTGCTTGCTATGCCCCAGTGTCAAGCAAAACCACTCCCTGTTAGTGCTTCAGCAGTAAATGAAAATAACYTCTCAGTCTGTTTAAAATCACATCTCCTTCAAGAGAGGACTGAAATAGGGAGAAATAGCTTTGCTCATTGCCTCTCTTGCCCTTCCTGCTGTCTCCCTGTTCCTAGCAGAGWGGAGGGAGAAAAAGCAAGTGTGCTTTCTCTTGTGCTCCCGTGGCTCTTTCTGCACCCTGGTAGGTGCAAAGCTGCAGAGGAAGAAGGAGAGCACTTCCTTCATTCTGGCTGTGGACTGGGGATGTGCAGAGCTTGTGGCCAGAAAGCTGGAGCAGGAGGGCTGCCCAGGAGCTCTGAGGGGTTCAGGGCCACGTCCAGCCTGTCAGGTACCAATCCTGTGATCAGGAGGTGATTTCACCATCTCAAAGAGGCATCAGCAGAGAGGGGGAAGAGACCTATGATACCTTGTGGAGTTCGAGATCATAGAGCTACTAAGCCTGATGAGAGTCTAAAACCTCCACAGTCATGCTTAAACTGTTTCAGCATCACTCGATGTTTGTCCCTCCACTGGTGCAGTTTTTTTTGGTGGTTTTCTGATGGATTTCATCAGTTCCTTGCTTGGTTTGCCACCACGGTCTGAGGACACCTGGTCCTGCTGCATCAGTTGCACTGTGGCATACGCAGTGATTYGAGCAGATGACTGTGCAAAACCCATAACAGCTGTTGGAGAGCCCACTGTTGGTTTCAGGGGACTTTGGATCAGGCACAGAGAGCTGTCAGAACCATGGCGGTTATGGCCCTGCAACAAAAATATGGAAAAAAGCAATTGTAGCAGTGAATTGATACTGATGTTCTTAAAACCTCAGTAATCKTGGCCACATGAAATTCAACCTTTCTTGTGACTGAAATAACAGTGACGCTTAGGTCATATGGTAGATTAATCGCCTGTAGTGTTTCATTTTCAGAAACTAAATTGTCCATGAGCAATGGCAGAATAATTTCAAAAGAAACTCCCCAAAACCCCACTGAAAGCCTTGCAYTCTGTTTCTTTTCAAGTAAGGGCAACAAACCAGGAAAAAATATTCTTAAAGGGTTTCTTTGTCCTTAATTGCTGCCAGGCTGAATGAAGGGCTGAGCTGAAGTCCTCGGGTGTGGTGTAAATGCACTGAGAAAAGGCAGTGCTCAGACCACGGGCTTGTTTGCAGCCCTGGGGAGAGAGAGCCTGACACCCAGCTCCAGCTGACCCTCCCTGCCTGCTSCCTGGTGGCACAGGTGACACGGGGCACTGGGTGCCTTGGCATCTGTGCCACAGTCGGCATCTGGCTGGGAGAGCCCAGGACTGAACACAGAGCCACAGCCTGCCAGCCACACCGTGACACGCTGTCACCAGCAAATGACAGTCCCTGTGCCTGTCTGCACTGATCTCTTTACTGCTTTAGAACAAATGCAGCCACTGTCTARCCTGGCACACGGGCTGTGTCCTTCTTGCCATGCTTTTTAATGATATGTTTTTCTATCCCACAATGCAAATGAAGGCTGTTCCTCATATTACRACAGCATGGACAGGACTTGGGAGGTTTTTTGGGCTACAAGAGACCTTCTAGGGGGTCTTGAGAGATYTCCTTGGTCTTTCAGGCTTCTATTCCACCTCCCCTGTCCTGTACCACCACGCTTCTAAAATAATAAGCTTTTATTTCATAACTCACACAATGTTTAGGACTCCACAACCTCTGATCCAAAGCCCAGTGAAATCAATGGGATCCCTCCTGTTGACTTGAGGTGGGCTCTGAATGACACTTGCTGGTCTGTAAACAAAAGATGTGTGGCTGCTTTGAGACATCTTCCTCCTATCTGACCAAAAATTGCAGCAGGCCAGCTAACAGCTAATTTGAAGTGTAGAAAACATGATCTTTATTAATAATATCTAAGCTGAAGGCTGTCATCAGAGACCTGTTGTAGTAATTAATAGAAAACAGAGCCCTGCCACAGCAAGTCTGAGGGAGCAGACATTCTGCTGGGAATAAGACCCAAACCTCACTCCTTTTGTACCCAGGGTGAGCGAGTGAGCACTATGGAGGATGATGAGGGATTCCACAAGCCTTCCACAGGGTAGGCAGGGGAGTGCCAGTCACCCTCCAGAGTGTCAGGGAGGGCARGTTCCAGAGACACATGAAATACAAAGGTATAAATTCACAGGAGCATGAGGAACRGGAAGAAGGAGGGGAAGGAAGGGGACAAAAGGAACAAAGCTCCCCCATGGCCAGGGTTGCAGCTTCCTCCCCAAGCAGGCTGGTACCASCAGGGGCTCTACATAATCCCCATCTTTTCAGTCTGGTGAACCAAACTAAGGAGGAYGATTCAGGGACCTAAAGAGATGGAATGAAAGGTGTGACAGTGAGAGGGGTGGGCAGCATGGGAAGAGGGGCAATGGGAACAGGACAGATTTGGGAAAGACCATGGCTACAGGCAGTGAATGTTTGGCCTCCTGGAACCAAGAGAGGGTCGTATTCCCTTTCCCACTACACCCAGCTACAAAGAGGAAGCAACTTTGCCCCAGTGCCTCTAATTTAGCATTTTTCTTCATACCAATACAGAAGCGTTATTTTAGGATGTGGCACTCCCCACACAAGTGTGCCCTTACTCAAAAGGAGGCATGTTTTTTAATTTTTAACATCACTGTTATTATTACTTCGAAAGGGAAGCAAAATGCATTTGTTAAAAAGGAAAATAATTAAAATCCCATTACAGTTCCAAATCTGTCATCTTCCTTCCCAGRACAAGCATTAAAATTTTCATTAATAAATCTGCACTTATTGATGGCCTCTGAGTAATTYCTCCAACCTTAATTTCTCCTCACTGCAATGCTGTGTTGTATTACTCTATTTTTACTCTTTGCTTTCCTTATTTGATTTGTTTACTTAAGTTATAATTTTCATATTAAACATGTTGTCTGAACTGAATATTTTTTTAATACTGAAAGAAAGCCCCACAATCTTTTTATTTACCACGAATTTAAACATGGAAAAATGTAAGAAATTCCGAGATGAAAATGCATTTACTAGCGGACTATTTCTTAATAATGATTTCAAAAAATTTTAAARTAAAAAAGCCTGGGAAAAAATTGTCAGCTATCCCCACCACCCAAGCCTCTATTAATCTGACCCAAAAAAGGAGGTTCATGTCCTGTGTGCAGTTTTGATTCCCACAATATAAGAAAGGCATGAAGGGGTTAGAGAGTGTCCAAAGGAGGGYAACAAAGATGGTGAAGGGCCTTGAGATGAAGCCAAATGTGGAGCAGCTGAGGGCACCTGGTCTGTTCAGCTTGGAGGAGACTGAGGGGGTCACTCACTGCAGTCTTCAACATCCTCCTGAGGGGAACAGGAGGGGCAGACACTGATCCCTTCTCTGTGCTGAGCAGTGACAGGACCCAAGGGAATGGCCTGAAGCTGTCTCAGGGTGGGTTTAGGTTGGATATTAGAAAAAGGTTTTTTCCCCAGATTGTGGYTGGGCACTGGAAAGGGSTCCCTAAGGARGTGGTCAGAGMACAAGCCTGACAGAGCTCAAGAAATGTTTGGACAATGCTCYCARGCRCAAAGTGTGATTTCTGGAGTGGTCCTGCATAGGACCTGAGTTGGACTTGATGTTCCTTGTAGGTCCCTTGCAACTCAGCTTGTTCTGTGATTCTGTGAAATAAAATTCAGACAGGTTTTATAGCATCTTAAAGAATAAAGATATATCTTGTTCCAAAGGAAGTGAAGTGCGATAAAATAAATTTCACTGGCATTCCTTCCATACAAATTGGAAATAAAATTTCCAAAKTCATCACCCAAAGCTATAAATATTTTCTTCCTGGGGTCTGTRCAGGAGATGCAGATGACTCAGTAGGGCCTGTGGGATACCTTGGCATCTCCCTGGGGGGAGACATCCCTTGCAACACCTCTCACCACCACCAAACCTTTAACACCTCTCACCACCTCCATACCCTCACCACAGGGTCAGGCCATAAAACTGGCTTTGGTACCCAGGTGCTCAGATCCCTTTGCTCCTCTGACCCTGGCTCTCAGTCATGCAAGGTGTTAATCAGAACAGGTTTTGTCGGGTCTGAAAAGGCACCTGTATGAACAAGTGAGACTTTTTGCAATGGTGCAGTTTGCTTATGTCTCATCTTGGTGCATGTGTTGTCTTCCCCATCGAAAAGGAAAAGTGTTTGAAGGTGTTTGAAGACTTTGATTCCTTGCAGTGCCAACATAGAGCAGTAAGAGGATAGGGTTTTCATAATCAGGAACCTGTACTCCTTTTATTTCTCAGAGTTAAGATCCAGCCGGTGGGAAAGAAGGTTGAGAAAAGCTTGGCCACCATTCAGCTGTACTGCAGGGAGGTTTGGGGGTGATCTGGGATATTAAGCATGTGACTCCATCTCATTGGGAATCCCTGGGACTGTGCACGGCTTCCAGGAATGACATCCCAAAAAGGAAGATTAGTTCCACATAGTTATCTGAAGAAACTCTGAATATTAGTGGCACTTATCTCACAGCTCACTGTCTGTGGCAGACACTTTTTTACGTCTCAGCGGTGACATGTATTATATTGCTTTTGGRATGGGAAGAAAAACCCAAAATATAAATCCTGCATTTTATTATAGAAGTTAATACCAACAATTACATAAAATCTAATGAATTTCACTTCTCACTTAATTGCTTTTGAGTAGTTCACTTAACTTATTAAAAAAGAAGCAAGGACATATTCATTTAACAAGCAGCAGCAGCCTTGGCCTAGCATCTGCCTACATTCTCTTTTCAATTAATCAATTATAGTCCAATGGTGTGTAATTACACATTAAAAAAGTTATTGGATATCACAGCATGGCTGTCCCAGGGGGCTCATGAATACACTAATATAACACACCTGTAATGACCTGTTCTCATATCTGCAAATTGCTCCCATTTCTCTCTCTCTCTCTCTCGTTGCTAAATGAAGATGAGAGCAATTACCATTAACTTTTTGAGTCACATCTAGTCAATGAGAGAGAAAAAAGATCCCTACCAGCATTCATAATAAATCTGTCTGTTGGTGCTGAGAATTTTAACTGTAGCAGGCATCAAGCTGGAAGGCGGTGAGTGTGTATTGGGATCGTGCAGGGTTGTGGGGATCCCGGGGTCATCCCGAGCACACACAACACCTGGAGACGAGAAACAACCAAGCAGGAAGGTCTCATCAGATCCCACCAGGGCATGATTTGCCTGTCTTAATTCAAATCAAACCAAACTCTGGARCTGATCCCTATGCAGTGGCTCTTAAGTCTTTGCATAGCAACTAAGCCGTGTTGCTGTTGTGTTGGGGCTTTTTTTTGAATGCGAGAAAGAACAAAATTTACTATGTAATGGCAGAAAGGCTTTGGTTGTGCGAGAGGATACAGTCACCAATGCTCTCTTATTAATGCATAACAAATGAAACCAAGGAGAGACTCTTAMTCTGCATAATGGAGTCTGACAGATTCTAAATTGATGATTCACTCAAGTCCAAAAATGCTCGGTGGAGGTGAGCCCCATAAGTCAAACAGGGGATGATATTTATCAACATTTTTATAAATGTTGTCTTGCACAGTGTGATTTTGATGTGCCATTGTCTCTCACCCTGGGAAGAAGTGTCTATTTCCCTACAAGAAATTTTCTTGTTCTTGCGTTCATTTGCAGGTTGGGGTCTTGCAGGTGGGTGGACCTGCAGATAAATGAATAACGGTATTTTAAGCACAGATTTTGTTTGTAATAATCAGAAATATTCCTATTCTGCACACCTTTCACCAATCTAGCCCTAACAATTTCAGTGAAATCTTCATCATGCCCAAGGTTGCTCCCCTTTTTAGAAACCATGCATGTCTCCTTGGGCTTGATATCTTCCAGGATAACAGGATAATCCTATGGGGCTCAGGTGATCAGATGTTGCTCTCAGTTGCACTCACAGCAAGGTGATGGGTGTTTCAGTCTGAGCTTCAGCTAGGTCTGTGTTTCCCTCTGGTTTTCACCAGTGCCAGTTTTTTCCCAGTTCCACAGCACCCTTTGGTTTAAGGTGTGGTTCTGTTCCCGTGCCTGGCTGCAACATCTCAGCATGTGGTCTCTCTTTGGGTCCCATAGTTAACAGAAGAAGTGGGATYTGCTCACAATAATTAGGTGTTGATTTATGATTGGTTAAACCAGTGTTTAGATATCTATAGATAAATACCTTCCATATGACACCTACATTTTCAGTACTATAGCCATTAGCTGAACTTCATATTCCTGCTAGTGTCTAATGTCAAGATTGCAGGTAGAGCCATTCAATTCAAGCAGGGGGACTGCTTGTGTGCTTGAAGTTAGGTATCTACTAACTTTATGTTATGTTATGGCTGCCCTCCAGCTTTGTAATAGGGAAGCTGTTATTTAATTGCCTTTGCATGCAATTTGAGTTTGATATTGAAGTGTTAGAAGTGCAAAATTATATATATTATTTAAGAGATAGTGAACAGCAGCATCCTTGGTATTTGCAAAGTTCATTTATTATAAATTATTATCTGACACAATAGGAGAAAATGGGTTCCAAGACTCACTTACAGATATTTAAAAAGAATTTGACTGCCCAGACACAGTAACTGAAGCAAGCAGAGCAGTGTGTGTGTATCCCACAAAGGGATCCAAGCATGCATGTGCACAGTGCTCTCAAATTCTGCTCAATGCACAGCTTTGTTTATGCTTGGGACCAAAATCAAATTTTGTGCCTTTTTTTTTTTTTTTAAACCAGTACCTGAATAATCAGCTAAAAATGTTTTAAACAGAGGAAGGACCACAGTTATAGTGTAGCACTCAATTATACAATGCAATATTCAATTGTACAGGCTCGTTAAATATTGACCCTAAAATACCTGTCAGTTGCCTCTCCAGCTGTGTAGTTTCTKTGTGTCTGGTGGGGAGGAGGGTAGTATTTCACTCGGTTTCAAAAATCTGGTTTTAGCYGTATTCTCCACAAGAAGCTGTAACTCTTTGCATGTCACTTTCCTAATTGAGCTGTAAACTCTATATTGCACTAACACTTTTTATTATGAGGAATAAACATACTTCTTCTAGACAGGCAGAGAAATAATTGACCACCTGTGGCCTGTCCCAAATGAACATTACTGCATGTGATACTGAAATTAATGTCTCCTTAGTCAAGATTTGAAACGGTCATTTTCTGAGACTTTTTGYAGTGGTTAGGAAGGTAACACTTCCCAATATATTTCCACTTCATAGCAACGTAAATTCTTGACTGCTGAAGGAAGAAGCACTTGGTGTTCACCTGGCTATTCCCCCTCTCTTTCTCTGTCTTTGGGATTCAAACAGCAGCTTCATTTGTTAARAACATTAAGCAAAGGACCAGGTCCTAGGGATGCCTTTTCATCACTCTAGCAATAGAAAAAAGTCTCAGAAGTTGGTGTGTTTGTACTGTACTTAGGTGGCCCTTTCAGCTGCCAGWGTGGTGCAAAGGAGCCTCAAAGTGGATGAGAATCTGTCCCAAACACAGGTTTGTGTAATGCTGGAAGACAGCKCTAGGACACTGTGCTGGTGTATCGAGTTACCAAGCCACAAGGGCCGAAGGGTACTGGAAACTGAAATATTAAAGAGCTAAGAGATTGACTCACAGATAGAAATGGTAAAYGCTTCTCTTATCAGTTACTTTTCTCTCTGTATAAATAAATCTCTGGGATGGTATTTCACGTAAAATCTCTGGATCCTTGAGGTTCCAGTCTCTTCCTTAAACTGGAAGCATTTAGTGCCATGAGAAAAGTAAGCAAGTGAGATTCTCGGGTGTGCTCGTACCTGCCACAGACAGGGCCCCTCCCAGAGCACATGCCCAGGGAGGAATGGGGTCCTTGGCAGGCACACACACACCCTTACAGAACAGGGGTAGCACAGGGCCCGAAAATGGGTTCAGTTTTATCTTAGRCATATCCTATTTCTCCCTTTCAGAGAGATTGCAGGGGACTGTGTTGAGCAAGCACTGCTCTCCCTGGTGGGTGTGCTCACTGTATTGCCACAGGGCTCTGGCAATTGCCACTGTGCTGTGCTCCTTCTTTGTCACCACATCACACACATTTAATCAAGGGTTATAGCTCRTGTGCTTGCACAGTCCAGCAGTGCAGCTTTAGGTCCCTTTTTCCTTCAGCACAAACGAGGGCCAAAACTCTCCCCAGCAGAAAGGCATGGCCAAGGACCAGATGAGTGCAAGCTGTCTGAAGTTCAGATGAGATTTACACAAGATCACCATGGTCAGTGAAATGAACGGCTGCTGTTTTACTCCTTGTTGTTTGACTGTATTGACTATCAAAACTCTTCTGTTGAGGTCTTGTTGAAATCACAGCTGCAGTGCTCTGTGTGTGATGGCTTTTCTCTCTAATGCCACTCTGGTGAGATATGTTCCTTTGGTGTCTCTAACTGGTAGGAGCWGAGGTAGRGGCTGAGAGGACCGCAGCAGCCKGYKTGGGAGAGCTGCAGTACCTTGCTCRTGTATTTGGRAAGCAGGTTGTGCTTGTGTCCATGGAATTTATTATAATCCCACCACTCTCTGCCTCCAGAGGCTGTGTCAGTGTGAGTTCTGGGAGAAGCCCCTGTGTGGAGGTGTTTGGCCCAATTTCCCCCCTGTGCTGTTAGAAAAACCTGCTGAAAACAAATCTGACTAACACAGCAGAGAAAATAGTTCAGCTGTAAAATGCTGAGGATTGCSACTAGTGCAGGTGAGCTGTGTGCAGGAGGTGAAATGCCTTTCAGGGCTCGGAAATCGCGAAGAGGGCAAATCAAAAATAGCCTAGACCCTGTTGATCCTTTGGGAACTCCATGTAGCTCTGTCTTGAGGGGTTTGGACAGTGCCTGGATCATGGCTCTTGGAAGAATCCAGTAGTGTTTAGACTTCACATTCTATGTTTTCTCACATGATGTTTGTTTCTTGGGTGGGATTTGCTCCTTTTCATAGGWATAAACACAGTGCCCAAATGGGTTCTGGGGAGAGCCTGACTAAAGGCAGATCCCCCTGAATTTGAGACAGGTGCTTCATCTGAATATATATACAGTGAAAGCCTAGAAGTGGAAAGGTTCTGTTAGYTCCTCCAGACGGTGCTTTGATTCTAAAGCACGTCTGTAACCTGCTGTAGGCTGACACAGGGGGAAGAGAAAATCGTGCACTTTTCTGTAAAAGGAGAAGCAATGATTATCATGATCTGGTCTGAGAGAAACCACTCTGCAGTCTCCATAGTGTGCATTGCCTTTCAGACAACCTCACTCTTCAGTCAAGAGTTGGGGGCATTTTCAAGCTTGCCTGTAAGCATGATAGAGAAAGAAAACAAGTGAGAGGAGAGGAGAGAAAAAAGGGCACAGCCTTTTGGTGAGGACAGGGAAGTGATTTCAGGTGTTTGTGACACCACATGAACCTCGTGTGGTTAACATCTTCCTAAGCGTGATATACCCTGGAGGGAGTGGTAACAGGTAGAGATGTGGTGGAAGGAATGAAAGCTACCTGCAGATGTGGCACCTAAATAAATCCAAAGACAACACAACTATTTTTAGCAGAAGTGCAAACAGTGATAGATGCCACGGGGCTGCTGTCACTAAAATTTGTCTATAAGCAACATATTCATATTTAAACAAGTCAGCTTTGCACATTGAAATGAGCAAACACTGTCTCTGTGCTTGTTTGTTTGTTGTGCAGAAGCCATCAGCTTTCACTCCTTATCCCTTCACCGTGGTGGTGATGCAGAGCCATGATGATGGATCATCTGTCTAGCTTATCTGCAAGGCCACAAAACATTTGTATCTTTCATGGCTGTTGTCATGCAGCAGCGGAAAATAGAAATTTGGGGCTGCCCTTGTAAAAACACCATCTCCTGCACGACACTGCCGTTCTGGTAAGCTCACTTGGCACAGTTTGTACAGCTAAGTACATCCACTGYGAAACCTGACACTGGGATGCACATGAATAAAATCACAGAATCGGGAGAGGAGCGAGCATCAGAGGAGCTTTTGAACGCAGGGGGCAAACCAGCAAGGATGGAGTTCCTGCAGTTTCTCTGCCGCTTAGAGGGGGCCTCTGTCACCTCTGGCATGAAGCCTCCAGCTCACACCAGCATTATACTTGGCCAATTATCTTATTTAGGTATCTCATATATATTTTGGTCTTGAAAAAGGTCAGCCACAGAGCATGTCTGGGCAGGGGTTTTTGAAGCTGTAGAACTGGGAGCTTTTCTTCTGGCATCGTTAGAAAATAATTGCTTGTGAATGTCCAGGGATTTGAATCTACATGTTGGAGCTCTGAAAAGGAGGGCAGGCAGGTTTAAAACATTATTGAAAGAGCTRCTGCTGATGTTACTGCTGCAGATGCTGAGCAGGGAACAAGTGGAGCTCATCGGTGGGCACGGCTGCTGCCCCTCACCTGCCCTGGTACCCTTGCACAGGGAGCCTGTCTCCTGGGCTGCCCCTTTGTGACTGTCTCCAGCACAAGCAGGCTTCTCTGTCCAAGGTTCATGCAAGCCGGTACATTTTTACTGAAAGTGCAGTGAAGCAGGGATTGTCCCTGTTGGCTGAGCTGTTTTCATCTAAATATACCTGCTATCTTTCCATTAAATTTTTTTGACCTTTGTTTTTGGTTTCCTGCCACTTGCTATTTTTTTCTTAGGCGTCTCTTCTCCTGAATATCTCTCTTTCCCCATTACTATATTTTATTTCTGTCAGTTTAACTGTCTTTTTCCTTAGTTCCATNATTTCTGTCAGTTTAACTGTCTTTTTCCTTAGTTCCATGATAAATCATGTAATTTTTTTTTTTTTTTTAAGCCTCTGCTCATTCCTGTAGTCTTTGGSTTGTAAGTGCTGTTAGCTGTGGAAAAGTCCCCTTCCCTAAATGTTGTAAGGCTCAGATGTTACTAAATGTGAGCTTTACCATCTAAAATCCTGACAGTTACCTGCCTCAGCTCACAGCTTGACTTCTCACAATCACAAGACTGGGTGGGTCTCTGAATGTCTTGCAAGGAAGATTGCCCTGATGCATGGTATTAGATCAGTCCTTAATGAGGTGCCTGTTCTTTCCTCAGCTCTKTTCCAGATATTCCCTGTGACCCTGGCCAAGTCACTTTTATCTCCCTTTGTCTCAGCTTCCATTCATAAAATGGACATAATTGCACTTCTGAAGCTCATGTGGAATTGCAACGATGAATTCCTCCTGCTTGCTTTGCCTTTCCCTCATCCCTTTTGCCTGCACGATTGTCAGAGGGGATAAAACGCCACCGAATCAGGGTTAGCTGTAGTTAGCACAAAGCTCCAAGCAGCTGGCCCGGCCACTTGCCATGTCCCAGTAGCACTGACAGCAGAGAGCCAGATTTGTTACCGTGTGCATTGCAGCCTTGTGTGCTTTGAGGAGCTTCCTGTGCTCTCTCTGAATAGYGAAAAGAGACGTTTCCAAGGCAGGGTGCTCAGGAGTGCACAGTGGTTGCTGCAGGACAAAGGGATAAAATGGCTTCCTTTGAGGGCTTGCTCCACAGGATCCTTAGCAGAAAACRCGGGGCCCTGGCAGATCCAGAAGGAGAGGGAGGGAGGCAAGGTGAATGCTCGGTTTGTCAAACCMATCTCTGGTTTTCATCCCTGTTGTCCAGCCTCTTTCCCTTACCCTGCCCTGTTTAGTTCTGCGACAATAATAAAATAAAGGAATGCAAGGTAGAGGCATCCTTAAGGCTCTCATTGCTGCCAAGTAATCCTAACAGYGCTTCCTGTCGTGCACCTGCCTCCGAATGCTAATGTCATTCAATTATTGTGACGTTGCCAAAGAAGGCGCCCACACCCAAATTATATATGGAATGCCAATTAAACACAAGCCAAAAGCAAGTGGTGTGGATTTGACTTGTCCTCTGATTTGCTGCCATTTACCTCACGTGCCTCAGAGAGCCCCACCTGAGTCAGGAGCAGGGAACCAGCCCTTTGTGCGCAAAGCTCACTCTTAAATCCACGCTTCACAGGAGAGCAGCAAGTGACATAAAACATCTGTTTTTAAAATACAACTGGGAGTGTAGTTTTGAAGCATTCTCTCCATCTCAGACAAGGAACACAAGGGAGGTATGACTTTTGCTAGACAGATACATTTCTCTAGAAGAAAGAGCTGTGTACAGTACACAATTCACATACATAACATATGTCAAGAGGCCAAAAGTGAGAATCCAAACTATGCAGGGAAGAAAACCCAGCCTGCAACCAGTTTAAATATGTTGGCCAAGTCAACTAAGACAATCTGCAAGCTTGGGATTCGGTAGGTGGGGGCACATTGTCTGCCTAGCAGGTAATTATTGAGGGATTYCAATGTTTGGTTATCTCCTGGCATTGCGTTTTCCAGTTCCAGTCAGTSAGCCTTGCATTTTGAGGTGAGCAGCACAGTGCCAGGGAGGCATCCAGCCTTGCTGTGCAGTCTGGACACATCTATCATGTTTTCCATGCTCTCCCATCCTGTAAAGAGTCCTTCTTTGGATACTGTGCGCTGCTCACCATGCAAGCAGCTCATTATCCCAGGCATTTCAAGACTAATTTATAGGACATTTGGCTAATTTGCATAAGCCATCCAGTACACAGAACATGTCTCCACAATAAAGTAATATGCCAAAACCAGGATTTATGTGAAAACATGAATATGGGGGGGAGGTAGGGGAACAGGAAGGGACATGCACAACGACRTTTTTAAGAAGCTGTTGTTGGCACCAATCTGTAAATGAATACCCCTGATAAAAAGTCRCAGAATCCTGCCTCTCCACCTACTGTATGTGAAGCTCCCATATAATTTTCTGCTTTGAATCTTGCTCATCTTTTTGTTAAGTAAGATGGGTTTTGATCCTTGAAACTGCCTTGAAATATGAATACTTGGCGCTGTTGGCTTTGTCTGAAAACGAAACAAAATCCAAATCGAGGGCTGCACGTTCAGCTATCGCTGCGAGGAGCCTCGCGCATCCGCTGCTCTGATTATTACCTTGACAGTAGAAACAGGAGGACCTGTAATCCTTGAAACAGCTGACATCTGAAGCACTGATTCTTCCTGTGCTTTGAGTTAGTCGCTCCTTGATCTCTGTGCCTGGCATGSAAGCCTGGCTTTCACTGAAACCTGACCTCGTGGTCCCTTCTTCTGCAGCCCTGTTTGTCTTCTGCCATTCAGAAATGTGCAGCTTCTGTCCTCACGACTCTGAATTAGAGCTGCACAGGTCWAAGGAGCAAACAGGAGGTTTGTCATTATTAGATCCAATGCCTTACCTTGATTTAGCTGTCCTTGAATTGTTTTTTTTATTTTATTTTTTAATGACAATTACAAAATAAGAACCTTGCGAGGTGTTTTTTAAGCAAACCTTTCYTCTACAAGCTGATGCTGGCTTTCCATGATCTCTAATGCATGGCTGCTTCACCTGCAGTACAGACGTTTGTGCTCCCTTCCTTGCAAAGCCAGCCTGGGATTTGAAAGTCAAGTTGGTTTCTTTCTTCTCTCCCTAATATGTCTTCTGCCATTATGAGGCCTCTGAAGAGCACATTAAGTCCATATTTACCCCTGTGCAATCTAATTAACTTCCAGAATAACTGTGCAGGTGTAACAGAGATCTCAGTTTGAAGGCAGCTTTGCTCCACTTATAATTGAAGGAACTGTTTGGCCAGCAGCATTTCTATTAGCAGTAATGCTATTTGAAAGGAAATAACTTAGTTTTGGGCTGAATTTGTAGGAATACCAGCTAGAATTGCATAAGTGAATGCATATATATATCTGCTTACTTGCAAATAGAGGCTAACTGGAGCTGGAAATCACACATATAATAAMCATGTAATCCTGATGCCATTGCTAGAAATTCATTTCCCACAGCAGAGCTATGGTTTCAAGCACCTATTCCAGTGCTCTATTGCTTTGGAGGTTTGAACAGTKTTGGTTGTTAATTTTGGTGCATCACATGTAGTTCTATTTAGGTGAAACCTGCTGGGTATTTAATGTCTTGTTTGCTTGAACTAGAAGCAAATAGAAGGATATAATATGTTGAAGAAGAGAAGGACTCTAGATAAAGGTTTTTTTTTCCTGTTCTAGAGTCTGTTACTCTGTTGTATGTGTTATTCTAGGCTTTGAGGTTTGTATTTCTTGATCAGACTGTACTACAGGTTACATGGAACTGACAGTATTATCTTGAACATAATAATTATGTTCAATAGGAACAATATATGCAGTTTTTTGTTTCACTGTCTTCCAACTTTAATCAGTTTTTAGTATTCTAAGATGTAAGAAGCACATTTTTTTCCTCTGGGGATTTACAGTTTCTCTTAGTGTTTTGATTACTTGTGAATAATTTGATAAAAAACCCCAGTGATGTACAGCATCTAGGTTGGATTTGGTTTTTGACTGATCCCTAATAGCTGAAGTTACTGTATACAACAAAAACATTTGTAATGCTGTCAGACAGGAACAATCTCTCTTCTGCAACTTGACTCAAATTTGTTATTTGTATAGCTCCATGAAGTTCACTAGATGTAAATACAGATTAATTATTTAAAAAGTAATAGGAATGAATGAGCATCCAAACATGTAGTGTTTAATTATTTAAAACCTGTAATGGAATTTCAACCCTCGTGCATACCTCAGGTCTCTCGCTGTGCTTGGACAAGTGCCTGAGGTTAACTGGCATGTCCCCACCTCTGAGTCACATCCCCTCCCGTAGCACAGGATGATAAATGTGCCTGGGACATGTGAAGAACAGTCAATATTCTCAGCCACATCTAATGGTAAATGCMCTGTCCTTAACTCCATCTTCCTTTCCCCCGCTACTGTATTGTACCCTGCAACAAGCCATTCCATATAAAATTCCTTATAACATTCCAGATGACAAGCTGTGTGCGAGTGCCCAATTGTGCTGATCCACAGAAAACCAAACCCTAAAGTCAGAGTGTGAGCAAAGCTCCGCTTGATTCCTGATCCCAAARGGAGGAAAGAGCCCCATGGGATTCTGCATTTCAGTTGTTTGATGGATCGAGGCACCGGCGCTGTGTGAGTGACTGTCCTGGATGTTGTACACCTGATTCCCATGTCAAAACCCTCATGCATTAGTCAGATATGGGGAAGCCTTCTCCCACCTTTAAATGCAGGATCAAAGATACATCCTGAAAATAAGGAACATACAAGCCTCCCGGCTTTAGAGACTTGCTTGCTCACCCTTCATTCCTTTGACAATGGATGGAGAGAGAGTTCTGCTGGGGCCAGTTCAGAGCCTTAGTTGGGTTCCTGCTGTGACCCACCTTCCTAAGATGTTTACCTCTATCCACAGACCTGAGCTGGGCAATCAAAGTTAATATCTAAAATTGTGCTATKTGGATAATTTCACTGCCTACCCTTCCCCTTGTCCAAAGCTATTCAGCAGTTTTGTCTTTGCAGAGAATGACTAATGCCAGTCTGGCAAGTCCTATCTCAGTGCCTTAACTATGTAACCTTCCTTCTCCTGCTGCTCTAAGTCACTGGATGAGGAGCACTTGACCCAGGATGGGTGTTAAATGTAAAGGAAAGCTTTTTAAAGAAAAGCAAACACTTCAGTTGCATTGAACAAACACACAGTTAGGAATCTTTGTATGTGATGGCTGCAGGTCTTTGTTTGCCAGCAAGATCTCAGCAGGTCTGATGAGGAATATTTCCAGTGCTGCTCTACCCTGTGAAATTGTTGTCAGAAGTAGTTTTGTGGGAAGACCAGGGGAAGGAAAAAGGCTGGAGAAAGCAAGACAGAGTTAGTCTTCTTTGAGGAGGAATCTAACGAGCAAAGCGTTCTTGAGAGCTWAGCAGGGTGATGGTTTAAAAGCGTTGATTTCTTTTGTCCTGGTGTGCTGCTTCCACATAGCTSCTTTGTCGTGCATGTCATGCAAGGAGAAAATCATCTGCATGGTCTTGTAAGTATGAAAGGCTTTGGCATGAAGCATTTGCATAAWAGAATCTGTGCAGTCGCAGTGTGCATCCTGCATCCAGGCAAGGAAGGAGTGCCATCTACAGTAACACAATGCATTGCTGAAGGGTCCTCTGTGATTGTGTTCTTTACTGAATAGTGCATCTGATGCCTTCTGCTGACTCTACCCTCCTCGGTGAGAAATTAATCCTTTGTGCCAAATTCTACTCTCAGTTACATGATTCRAATTGAGAAAACAACACTGGCTTTAGTGGAGTTATCCCAGATTGATCCTGGGATTATTAAGAATAGATTTGATTTATGTAAATAGCTTGGTGTCAGGTATATTCTAGAGTTAAACACTTTCTAAACAGAGGGATAAGTAAGACCTTTTCATCTGAATAGGAAAGATCCTTTTTTTCACTTCCATACCTTACTTAGAAAGAGGTATAAATCAGCAAGGAAGAAGACACCTTTTGCATTYCTTGAGAACCAACAAATGTTTTGGACCTGAGAAAAGCATCATAGTGGGCAAGCARGGTGTGTGAAGGGCTGGCCCTTCCTCCCTCCCCCAGGTGTTGCACATTGTTACAGCTGGCTGCTGCCTGTCACCCTTGCAGCCRTTGGCTCCTGTCAAAGGAAGCCTGGCTTCTCTGCAGGAATGTTCTTATTAAACAAGAGAGGCATTAGCAGAAGAAGACAAGGAASTTTTCACACACATTAGTTCACCATATGTTTGGCTCTAGGCTGCAGTTTCAGACCTTTGTAACTCCTCATTTATTATTTTCAAGGTTAGAATCCTGAAAAATCGTGGTTTTAGATAGCTAGGGACCATAATAATCATGGGAAAT
>NW_026623255.1:553850-576400 GCF_030028575.1 Malurus melanocephalus
TGAAGGATGTGTTACAATCCCAATCTCTTCTATTCCCTGGTTATTATTTCAGTCTTTCCTGCTCTGTATGGAGTGACCAAGAGTGAGTTTAACAGTTGTTCAGAATGAGCCTCTCTCCACTGATGATTTTGTGTTAATAGGAGGGGGAAGGGGAGCTGGGTCTGTACCAATGGGCTCTGGGTTTCAGCCAGGATCAGTGCCTTGCAGCAAGAGAAAGTAGAGGACTCAGAATGTTTCCTCTGTGTGCAGCAGAGCAATTTCCCTTACTTGGCTTCGTCTTCTCCAGCCTCCAACTCCAGAGGAAACRGGAAAATGAATTCCACTCTGTGTGCCCAATCTGCAAGAGTTGTGACATATCTCAGTCCTGGGCTGAAACTGATGTGACACATGTTTCCCTGATCCAGGCAGATTTTGGATCTGGCCCAGGGCTGTTCTAATCAAGTGTGGTTTCCAGAGAGAGGGCTGCTTTTTAAACTGAATATACTCTGGGACGTAGGGTGGTGTGTMCCACGACCAGCAGTGAAACCAGCTCTTCTCAAAGTGTGAATCACACGCATTCAAATCTCAAACACCTTTGAGTCCCTTCAGAGTTCTGTAAGCTAAAACCCAGCTACACCCCTCTTGGAAAGYTCCCTCTTGGGAAGTTCTGTGGGTTTTTTTCATCCTTTTTTACTAGTGGTCAAGTCAATCTTTCCCTAATCGAGTCAATCTTTCCCTAACATTATTTTTTCAAGTCAGCAGCTGATGCAGTCCCCCTAGGATTTTTATATATTTGGGAAAGGTGGGGAAACATGCAGCGAACCTGCATATTCTGCTGCAGCCCATATATGTTAGAGCACCTAGTATGGTGGGCCCTGGCCTGTAAAAATTACTGCATGATAAAGATTAACATGTTATAATAAAAACTGAAGGTCCCTGAGCTATTGATGCAGGAAAAACAAACACACACACACACACACACACACACACATATATATATATATATGTATATATTTCAAAGCACCCCTTCACCCAGACTTCTATTCTGTAAACTCCTTACTTTCACAAGTGTAGATCAGAAGAAACAGCACACCAGTCAGTCTGAGAGAGTTGCACCACTGTAAAATGGCAATAGGTGTGAGGGAAAAATTTGACTTAGAACCCTTCATTACAGGTAAAAAAAGATTTCCCAAGGTTTCAGATTGCGTTCCTGCTTCCTATTTTTTGGACTAATGAAATTTCAGATCTGGATTACAGTACTGGTCTCTAGACCCAGTAATATTACATTTAACTCTGAGTGATTTAATGACTGCTCAGTGGTGATTTTGGTTTCAGGTGAAGTGGTATTGGCCTCCAGCAATGCCTTAGGCTAAAAGCATCATATGTTAGCAAAAAAACATTAACCTGCCCCTCAAACCTCCTCATTATTACACTTATAGTTCTGTCAACCAACCTATGAGCAACTGGAGTCGCAACAGAGGGRGTTTTATTGTTATTTTTATATTCCCGTGAATATTAAAAAGAAAATATACTGGGAAAAATATGTATAAGATATCAGTAGATATAAATTCTAGACGGATGGGTAATTTTCCACCTCCCAATGTCTGCTATATTATCAGAATAAAGTTTTGATCAGAAAACAAGAAGAGTGAACATGTTTATTCAAATATTAAATAAAAAAGTGAATTAATTAGAGAATGTAAGACATCTGCAATCTTGGTCACGTGAGATTCCTAAGGAGATTTCTCATTTGGAAAGATTTTGGTTGATCAGTGAGATACTGATTGAGCCTAGTAAAGTGCCCCTTTCATTTTGCCCTTAAGCTTTTCTCTGCTTAACAGCATTTATATTTCTCAAGAGAATTTGATAGAAGAATTTGCARTGTCAGTTGCTCCCTTTCTTTTCCCAGTTGCTGGGGCTGGATGCAGGGAATGCTGCAATGCCTAGGGCATGYAGGCTCTCCTTCCTCAGAGCACTGGTCAGCAGCTGCTCTGCAGAAGAAACCTTTTGTGGCTGATATTTAGTCCAGTTCTCGGAGGGAGCAGGATCTCTGCAGCCCCTGTGTAGGAATGAGGAGCTCCTGGCGTGACAGAAGTGCTGGCCCTGTTATCTGTCCTATGAACAGTTCCCACCCTGGGCACTGATGGGRCTCTACAGCTTGGCCACCCCAAGGACGGAGGAGCTGCTCTGAAAGTTCTCCCAGGTAATGGAGGTAAATGTCCTCCTGAGGAAGGAAACGCATTTCCACTCCCCGAGGAAGAGGAAAGAGGGCATTTCCAACTGCKACCTTCCCCTGCTGCCTCAAAGAGACAATAGGGCCTGGACACTGTGAGGAAGGATTTCTAAGCCCCAGAAATGTTTTTCCAGATGCTAGCTTTGATTTCTTTCTTATGACCCCCTGAATATTCAAACCCAACATTTCTTCACCTATTGTCAAGATATTTGTAATGCTTCCCACTGYTGATACTTTGCACAGCTTTAGTGACAACTAAATTTATGTTGTCTTCAGGCAGAAGTGAAACTCATGCTRGCGCACTAACAGTTTAAGGATCATAAAGCAAACACTCCTCTTGTGGAAAGTAGTAGTTCACCAAGAATCCCAGCTTCACCTCCTCGGTGTAGTTCTTGTTTCTGCCTGCTGAGTTGTTTCCCAGATCCTGTCAGGACCAGGGGAATTTAGGAATGCACGTCATRAGAAGTGTTGGCTTGGAAATCAAGTGTCAAATATCAAGGTGACCAATGCCTACGTATTCCAAATCAAACAGCTTGGCTGGCCAGCAGATATGTTTGCACCACTGCTCTGCCAAGCTGGTTTCTCATGCTGCCACCCATGAGCTGAGGGCCATGAGGAGCATGGTGGAGGCACTCAGTTGACTCCACAGATCCCTCAAATTAGGCTCTCAAGGTCAGTGGCTACAGACACACTTGAATGGTCTCCTGTCAGACCAGGCTAATCCTGGAAGAGGAACTGTTTTGTGGCCTTTCTGTGTGGTGAGGCTTGATGAGAGCTCAGGAGCTGAGTGTAGGGCTTGATGGCTTGAGCTGTGGTTTGCTCTGCCCCACTGACTCCTTCATGACACAGTTATGCTCAAAGGCCAATGCACTTGGTGTGGGATGAGGTTTCCCAGGGTCTGCACTACCCTTGGAAAGAGTATTCAGACTGAGGTGTTCTTGAGATGTTTCTGAAATGAGAGTCTTCGTGAGACAGACTGACCTACTGAGGGCATTTAACCCCTAGCTCCCTCTCCTGCTCTTACCCTCCTTTTATCTTCTGCATCACATTAATTTTATTTAGGACTTCTGTCACTGCTGCAATGGTGGACTTAGCCAGTACTGAAAAGCCATGCAGACAGGCCCTTTAATCAGCTCTTGTATAGTACCCRGGTAAAAACATCAAAGATTTTAGATTTAAATGCTTTTATTGTCCCATTCTGTGTTATTTTAGCCAGGAACGTTTCTGGGGAGAAGAACTTCTCTCTTGGCAAGCCCCACCTCACACTACATTCATTTTCCCTGAAGTTTTGCCCACCATATTTTGGGCTTCACCAGTGGTTTTAGATCCAAAGTTCTTCCTGTGGCTTCAAAGCCTCAGACTGAAGCTGAAAACAGAGCTCAGCTGTTTATATACAAAATCAAATATGTAGTCACTCTGATGAAAAAAGACCCAACCTGGATTTCCACTGGGCATTAGCRTAACTCACATTCATTCTTTTTGACTGGGAACATAAAAAAGCCCCACAACACAAAGGAACCCAAGGGCTTTTAAAAGACTATGTTTTAAATACCACAGATGACAACTGCAATGATTCAAAAAATGGAGTCAATTTATCATTAGCCATTAATTACCAAATAACTCTATTTTCTCCTTATGCTTCATGTAGCTTAGACTTCTGCATAATTAGGATGAAAAATGGAGACAGAGTGAGTCTTGGATTTAAATGACATGAAGTCAGTATTCACTCAGAAGACCGGTAAAGATTTTTGAAAGGAYGAGACATTTAGGAGGGAAACATCAGGGAATGAAAAAACAAGCAGGCAGGCAAGCTTTTTTTGAGAGAAACTTGTCACAGGACAGTTTTAAGTTGTAGGCAACTGGAGTGTTCTGTTTTGTCAACTGTTTTTACACAAAGCTCCAAACATTGTAAAAATCTGTTTTCCTTCACACCTAGCATCGCTATGAGCTATATTGTAACCACTTTCACAGTGTGTTAGAGCCTGCCTCGGGGTTCCTTCGCAGCAGGTTTCAGCTGGAATGATTCTTTTTGTTTTTTATAATAATCACTCCATTCAAATGGAACAATCAGTATAAAAAAAATTATCACAAGCCRTCTTGGATAGAAAAATCTTGCCACAATAAACACGCTGAATGTTTTACAATAAGACATCAAAAATGGTGATCGAGGCTGAATAGCTGCTTGGAGCCGCACTTTGGATTATTCCTGTTGCAGTATTGTTTGACATTTGGTAGTGAAAGAGCATCAATTCCTAGTCATGGCAGCTGAGGCAGGGACTTAGTCATAGTTGTCTTCAAAGTAGATGCTGTGAGGTGCCCTCCCGTTCAGGGGCAGTGCTGGACATGCAGACCCCTGYACACCCTGCCCAGGCACTGGCTCTACCCCAGGCTACCCAGTCCATCTCTGAGCGTGGGTGTTTTGGAGTAGGATCAAACAGGGAAATGCGGGACGTGCTGGTGAGCGACAGCGGCTTGTGTGGCTTCTGGCAAGGCTGCGCCCACTCCATCTCTTGGCGCAGGGTGCTGGCAGCTGAATACCTTTTGTGATAACTCAATTAGCTGTGAAAAAAGCACAACAGCATTAGGATATTATGCTGATTGTTGCTTACCTCTCAAAGGAGTTTGTCATTTTCCATCATTTCTGGGTGGAACACATTTTCCCCCGTTCCTCACTCYGACCCCATTCTTCCAAGCATGGCCRTGTCCTTCYGCAGATCTTCAGCTGCCCACCTTCCCAATTGGCATGTCCGTGTGCCTACCTTGCTCTGCTTCATATTTGTCTTCTTCTGAGTCTGGAAATGCTAAAAGAAAACTTGGAACAATTTTTATTGTCAAACAAATCAATACGTGTGTCCTAAGAACTGAGCAGCGCCCTCAGAGCCCGATGGGGGCTTTGACTCCTGAGCGGCTGTTCCATGGGGGGTTACCCTCAGAAGGTGAGCAGAAGAGGAAGTGAAGAGTTGGTACAGACTCAAACTGATGGTTGCAAGAGGTCTCAGTCTGACCCACTGGGGCCACAGTTTCTCTGTACTCACAGGCATTGGATACATTAACAMTTGAGGTACAGCTCTTGCCCCAAAGTTTCTCTGCTCTTTCTCAGGCAACAGACTGCAGAAAGAGGGCCACTTGCAGAATTAGCATTGCAGGTGGGATCTTGAGGGGATTAGCTTTCAGGTGACATGCTCTGAAGAGAAGACTTATGGATGAATAAAAGGAGAAAAGAAGGGAGGGAGCAGGTTGCCACATTGCCCAATAAGCTCAGGAAGCTGGTGAGGGCAGCTGAGGCTGTTAGAGATAGTTAGCCACATAGTCCTGCAGGACACACAGATCTAGGTTTCTTTCCTTCTGACAGACTGGATTGTTCCCTAGTGTCCTGCCAGGAGTGCTCRCAGCCTGCGAGGGGGCCTGGGTGTCAAGGTGCCTCGGTGTCCGTGCAGTGGTGGCAGCTGAGTGTTCTGCAGAAGGTCTGACTGAGCTGTGTGTTAGAACACTCGCTGTGACTCATTTGGCTGTGTACGATAAACCTCTGTATGYGTGTTTCAAGCCACTTCCTTATTTCTAGATTTCTGCTGTGTCCAATGTTTGGCAGACTTCAAAAAACTTGAGCTCGTGCTGAAAACCATATGGCTGGTGTGTCGGGTTCTCACTTGGGTCCAAGGCAGGAGGGAGTGCAGGGGAGAGGCATTGTGTCCTCACCTTATGGCTTTTGGGATGGKGTGGGAGCCTCTGCCTCCATGCCTCACACATCCTGGCTGGGTGGCAGTGCTGGAAACTTCAGGAATTTCCCAGACCCWTCCAGGACCCAGTATGGGCTAAAACRATASGCAACCAGGGCCRGAACAGGATATAGGAAATGTGYAGTGRTGTTCTAGAAGCCAGAACATATGCYTGAGTGTATATAAAGAGACAGCAGTTGGATACCACAGTGAGAAAAGGAAGTAGGAACTACTCAGCAAAGTCGAATACAAGGGTTTTATGCCAGGAAGTGAGGCTTTGATAATCTTCAGCATCTGTTCAGCATCTTTGATAAAAGCCTGGTCCTCAGATGTGATTCAGCCTTTCCTCGTGCAAGGCATCCCCCAGTAGTGTTCTCCTGAGCAAGGAGAGGAGATTTGTCAGTCACTCTCTGGTTCTGGAGAAGCTGCAAATGGCATGTCTTTGCCCTAGTGACCACTTTCTTTTCTCTTGCTAAGCTTTACCATGGAGCTGATACTAGTCCAAAGCATTGTGTTAGGGTCACAGGYCCTCTTTCATCACAGCAGGGCTTTTTCCATTGCCACCCATTCCTGGTTTCCCTGATGTAGATGTCACTGCCAACAGGTGTTGCCAAGTGTATTTCTTAATGAAGAAGTGTGTGGTGCTAGATTATTCTTCAAAGGTTAGTGGTGCACTTCACCAACGTGTGAACTTTGTGCCTGCCTTTGACAGCTGATTGATTTAAGTATTAATTACCTGGTGCCTAAGTCCTGAGTGTGGCCCTTTTAGGTGCAGCAGGATCCTGTGTTGTGCCTGCGAAGCGGTCTCATTGCCGTGTCTGGACTCCACTTTGGATATTTCTATCAAAATAAAGATATGGATGCCAACAGGAATGGCTTTATTCACMCTCTTTGGGTTAGAGACATCTGAGCTTTAGAGGATCCCTCAACCCTGGCTTCCTTGGTGTTCCCGTATCGGGCACGAGTTGTGTTTCTGCTGATGCAGTGTCTTCTGAGTTGTCTCCTGGTGTGGATTGCTGTGTGTTTCACAGGAAAGCGGATAAACGATACCAAGCCATTGAGCTCATAAGTAGCACACTGGCAGCCCGCCACTAAAATATAAATACATTAAATGTACTGAAGGAATGTTCATTCTGTTGTTTAGCCTTGGATATGCCCCAGTTAGGTAAATTTAATCTTCTTGAGGGTTGTTGTGTTACAGCTGAATGAGATAGGCTGTTATCTTATTACTGATCTTTCTGTCATTCAGGATTCATGTTCTGGCTTTCATGGTGTGAGATGTGCTTGCCCCAGAGCAGTCCTGGAAGTGTTTTCCAAGGGACATGAAGGTGCACAGGGGATCTGTTAGCACCTTGCAAGTTTTGACCTCCTATCTCAGAAATGTTAATGCTCATTGTCAGTGACACCACTGCAGGTCCRACCTCCTGCTGGTAGAAATGTACAAAATGGTGGCTTTGCCTAGTTTGTTAGGAAATGTCTGTAACTCAGTCTTATAGCATTTATTTTCTTCCTGGGTATTTCTTCTGCGGCTCTTTCCAAAATCCCTGTCCGTGCCTTTGCTGCTGTTGAGGTTGGGAACACAGCTCTTGACTCCAGGGTGAGCAGGGAACCGTGTTAAACAACAGACCCAAAGCCAATGGGTTGCGTTGAAGAGGGGTCTCTTCATTGTTTTCCTCTAGTTCTGGGTCAGGCCCTCCAAATGGGACCCTACAGCATTAATGCTTGTGACTAATCCCACTGAAACCCAGGGAGCTGCTCCCATGTGTAAGCACTACCAAATCCAACGTGCAGTGTTAAAAAGCACTCTGCAACAGTTCTCTTGAYTGTGCAATGAAGGGAAGGGATGAGGCAGGAAAARGGAAGGAAAAGAAATACGTGAGCARAGAAATTCTGGGCTGGTTGTGAAGAGCAGTGATATTCTGTATGGAATGCAAGTACTTAAAATAATAAGACATCAGCTGTGTGTTTTATAGATAAGAAAATGTTATTTTAYTGAATGGAGAGATATATATGTTTCACCTATCACATCTGAACTAATCAGTGTAGGCTTTTAGAAGAAGCTGTAATTACTCTGAGCACATCATTAGTTAGAAGTAAAATGAATGATATTGCTCCATTTTATTACCTTTAGTGATAYAGCCATTTGTATCGTAAATTCATTGACCTCATCTTAAATGATCAATTCTGTATGACAGACTTGATTCATTAATTCTGAAGTGACATTTTTTTTCTCCTCCAGTAATTTCCTTATTGTTGTAGAGACTGTTTTTCTGCCTTTTAGTATGGTATTGTGAGGCATCATATTASCTTCATATTACCTTCATACGAGTCCCACATTTTTATACCTTTTATCTTAACTAAGTAGCACAGACTTATTGTTTGTGAATGTAAATAAAGAGAGAAAAACCAAAAGAAAATTACAAAATACATGAATGTAGGAGATGGACATTTTTCACYGATGCTGTAGCTTCAATGCTTTGAGATGTTTCATGAAATCAATGAGATAACTATTGAATATTTGGTCTATCCAGTATATTCAGAGGAACAGTTTTGCTGCCTTTAATTTCTGTGGCTTTAATTAATTTTATCTAGTGATAAAATATACAGAAGGGTCTGTGATCAATATGTGAGCAAGGCAGGCAGACTTCAGAGTTTCTCATTCCTCAGTGAATTATTGAAAACAGGAGAAATCAGTAGAGAATTTGTAAGCAGGATTTCTAAATATTTTACCCAGGAAGAGAAAATATTTGTTTAGCCAGGAGAGACACAGGAGCCCACTGGAGATAAACAAATCAATACAGCAATAATACATTGAAGCGTTTCAGTGAATTTTTMAAATGCTAACTAATAAAATTAAATTATTGGAAAAGACGCCACATTTTTTGTGGGGCTGTATTTCTCTTTCAGTCTCTTTAATTAAGGTCATGGACAGGGCTCTTCCTAGAAAGACAAGGAGACTGGGTTTGCKCTCTCATATTTCTCAGGTGCTTCTTCAGCAGTGGGCTTACAAGCTCGTTCACRTCCTTGTCCCAAAGGAAAGGCAATTCTTCCCGGCAGCTTTATCTGAAATCCTGCTCCATCCCTTACTGCAGGCACCTCTGAGGCCAGTCTCCACCTCTTCTTTCCACTGCAACTAGATGGTGATGGGCCAGGGTGGGCTTCATCCTGCTCYAGCCTGCCTCAGGAGCAGTCTGAGAGCTCTGAGTACCTCTTTGTGCCTCTCCTGGGCTGCATGTGGAGACCCTCTGCATCTTTGCCAGTCCTTGGGGCATGAGAATACCCTGCAAGTGCCAGGGGGAGTGTGGTGGAGTACATCCTGWTTCCATAYATGCAAAACAGATAGCATTTTGTGRCTACAGCAGTGAGCGGTCCATCAAAAATGACTTTAAGGTAAATTCAGTGGCTCCACTGAGTTAAATAGTACCTTATTACCTCATAGTGTAGACCCACTAATTCCCCTTTTGTCTGCTTGGAAAACAGTGGCAAGCCAGAAGATTTAAGGAGGTTGATTATAGGATGTTTCCTTYGTGTGTGCTGACTTGCCAGGTGGGTGGCACACCCCATAGCCATGCCAAATATGTGGGATGGTTCCGTGTCCACTGCTGTGTGTTTGCACTACTTGCACCAAGGGGTTGCCAAGCTCCAGAGCTGTCTGAGATGGCCACTGAGCCTTCCTGTGGGGAGCAGATGGAGAGCTGATACCCRGGAAAACCTAGGAGCCATTGGAAGTGTGGTTGGGAGTTGTCCCCTCTTTGCCCTGCTTGCTGCATGCTGCACTCCCGCTTTCCCATCTGCCCCACCCTCGGGGGGATGCATGCACCGTGGCACTGTGGGCATTTATCTTGTCACTTCTGTGCATTTGACAGCCTGGTTGTCCACATCTTTTAGGGTGTGACACTGTCACTGTGTGYTCAGTGAAGGGCATCAACTGGACTTGTTTGCACTGAGAAATTTCCTTCCTTGCAGTGGGGCATCATGTTGAAAATGYACCCTTGCTGATGCCACAGGCATCACCGAGCAGCACCAGCACCCCCTCTGCTTTATCTCCGTATGCCCAAACTAAAAATCTGGGTCCTGCATTCCCAAACTTCAGGAGTGATTTAGTAGTTGCTATTTCTCAGTTGATTTTTTTTTAGCTTGATTTAAATGTTGGGACAAAAGAGAGGAAATGTGTGCATGTGTGAGTGTGGGAATGGAGAGGAGATGGAGAGTGAAGCAGGAGGAAAACAAACAGCAACCTGATGGGATAACCAAAAGGTTGAGGAGTTAAATGGGCTAAAAGCTATAGCAAATAGTGTGTATRTGTGTATATATACATTAAAGATATATTACTGAAGACTCAAGAATGTCACCACTGTTTATATTAAAGGAAAGCTGAGAGTTAAATGAGATGGGTAATCAGATGCCCAGCATATGTTGTTTTGAATTGTTTATATGGCCAATAGTTATTAAAATTAATTATCCTTTTAATGCAGTCTTTTCACAATCATARTCTTCTTTGGGCTTTTTGGTGTTTTTTTCTTTCTTTGTACAAAAGATAGAGTCATTTCAAGACAAGCTAATATGGGCTACTTGGAAAAGGCAGAACAAACAATACCAGGATATATTCTGACATGGTCATAGGCTCAACATGCTGAGAGAAAGCACCAAAAATCTCTGTCAGTGGAGTATTTTGAGAACTAATGTAAATGACAAAAATGGGGGAGGGGGGGGTTTGTGTGTGTAAAATTCTGTCAAAAAAGTGAGGCACTGAAAATTCTGACATCTGTTTATCTGTTTATAGCTATGGCAAGATTACTCATATTAATTCTTGTTTAAAATGCCATATGAAGGAAAGGCATTTGTGCAAACAAGAGTCATATTTGAATTGTAGATCATGTCTTCACCATCTGTGAGAGCTGTTGGTGTTGCAAAATTAATGTGTTAATGAAATCACAATAATTTCTCTGAAGTAATGGATTCTGAAGCCTAGAATGACTATTTTTTGAACTTTGGTGTCTAGTGGTTTACAACTGGGAAAACCTTTCACAGCTTAATTAGTTCTGCAGCCTTATTTAAAAAAAATTGGCTGTGCCTTCACCACACCAATRGTAACACAGGAAAGGATTAAATGGAAAGCAGAGAAACAAAACAAAATTGAGCCTGCAATGCAAACTTTTTGCCGTAGTATTTGAAAAGTTGCTAAACAGGTCCTTGCTTGCCAAGAAGTTTTACTTAAAGTGACTTGTACACAAGAGTGGGCAAGCAGCTCAGAAAATAATTCCAGCTTGYTGAAACATCACAAATTGGGACTATTCGAACCTTACACAAATATCCTGACTTTTTCCAAGTTTCTCCTTGGAACAAAGGGCAAAGAATCAATGATGCTTTTTGCTTCGTGATGCCRTTTTGAAATACCACACTCTTTCCAACTTATTATTTGATACCCTTAGTAGAATACTAAATGTTACTGCGGGCTGCAGTTTTGCAGAAATGGTTTGCATTCACTTCCAGCAATTTTYGGAGTCCTTTTCCAGTTCTCACACTCCTTGTGTAGTATAGCATCTCAGATGGCACAGGCGTGCTTAGATTACCCCCAAGGAGTAATCACAGCCATACTCATATGGACTTTGCATASTTACATATGTGTGTTTTAACAGTTTATGCCAGCTGAGGATTCCTCTCTGTGCTATGGGTTTAAGGTATATAATGCATTGTATAAGGTAGAAGTGAGATCATGTGAGCCAGAAAAGGGAGTGGCATTCAATTCATTAATACGCTGAAGGAAAAAAAAAGTGCATTTTCACAAATGTAGCTTTTTTTTTTTCCCCTATTAGAAAAACAATGTATTTAGCAATTGAAAAATTGCTTTTAAAATAACAATATGAAGGGAAGATTGCTTTTCTTACCTGATTTGATTTTATTGCTGTGTTGTAGGTATGTGACTGGTGTAAGCACATAAGACACACAAAAGAGTATCTGGATTTTGGGGACGGGGAAAGAAGGCTTCAGTTCTGCAGTGCAAAATGTCTCAATCAGTACAAAATGGACATTTTCTACAAAGAGACACAGGCCAATCTTCCAGCTGGACTGTGCAGCACATTACACCCTCCAGTCGAAAATAAAGCAGAAGGCACTGGGGTGCAGCTGCTGACTCCAGATTCTTGGAATATACCGCTAGCAGATGCTCGGAGAAAAGCCCCATCCCCAGCGTCTGCAGCTGGCCAAATTCAAGGCCCTGGACCATCAGCGTCTACCACTGCCTCTCCGTCTGACACTGCCAACTGCTCTGTCACWAAAATCCCCACGCCAGTTCCCAAACCCATTCCCATCAGTGAGAATCCAAATATTCCGCCRGTTTCTGTCCAGCCACCTGCTAGCATTGTGCCTCCAATTGGTGTCCCACCTCGCAGTCCTCCCATGGTGATGACAAACCGTGGGCCAGTTCCTCTGCCCATATTCATGGAACAGCAAATTATGCAGCAAATCCGTCCACCATTTATTCGTGGGCCACCTCAYCACGCCTCAAATCCTAACAGCCCTCTGTCAAATCCAATGATTCCTGGAATTGGTCCCCCACCAGGTGGTCCCAGAAATATGGGTCCCACCTCTAGCCCCATGCACAGGCCAATGCTTTCCCCCCATATCCATCCCCCCACAACACCTACCATGCCTGGGAATCCTCCTGGCTTGTTGCCGCCACCCCCTCCCGGAGCTCCTTTGCCCAGTCTTCCCTTCCCCCCTGTCAGCATGATGCCAAATGGTCCCATGCCCATGCCACAGATGATGAACTTTGGATTGCCATCCCTYGCCCCACTGGTGCCACCCCCAACTCTACTAGTGCCATATCCTGTCATTGTCCCTTTGCCYGTTCCCATCCCCATTCCCATCCCCATTCCTCACATCAACGACTCCAAACCCCCCAATGGCTTCTCCAGCAATGGTGAAAGCTTCATTCCGAGTACCTCCAGCGAGACGCCTGGGGCAAAGCCAACCAATAGCTCTTCGTCCCCTCGAGAGTCCAAGCAAGGATCATCCAAATCATCTGACTCATCCCCGAGCTGCTCAGGCCAGTCCCTTAATCAAGCTCAAGTGCTTCAGGAGCACAGTAAAAATGAAGTTGTTGATTTGACTGTCAGACCTAGTAGTCCAGTGAACAGTAAATTTGGTTTCCCCAGCGTGCTACAGGGTCCACAGGACGGTGTGATAGACCTTACAGTAGGCCACCGCTCCAGGCTGCACAATGTCATCCACAGGGCTCTACACGCCCAAGTGAAGGTTGAACGTGAACCCAACAGTGTTGTGAATTTGGCTTTTGGTAGCTCGGACAAAAGGAACTGCAGTGACTGCAGGGACAACTGCAGCCCAGTTGACTCAAAAACATTACCGTGCAGTGACGGAGCTCACTGCTGTCCCGTCTCCTTGGCCTCTGGCACGCCGGGACTGGAAGCCGGCGCAGCGGTGTGCAACGTCATTGTGAATGGCACAAAGAGCACGGAGGGTTCCAAGAACCCGGAGCCGCCCCAGGAGCCGAAAAAGCTGCAGCCCCCRGAGGAGCTGGCGGTGAGCGAGCTGGAGTCTGTGAAGGAGAACAACTGTGCGTCAAACTGCCACCTCGAGGGAGATGCCGGCAAGAAGGCTGGGGAGGAGCCCCTGGCCGGGGGAGACAAACAGGACCCGAACCTTAACAATCCGGCGGACGAGGACCATGCATACGCTTTGCGGATGCTGCCCAAGACAGGTTGCGTGATCCAGCCTGTGCCAAAACCAGCAGAAAAGACTGCTATCGCGCCGTGCATTATCTCAACGCCAATGCTCAGCACAGGGCCAGAGGATCTGGAGCCACCATTGAAAAGGAGGTGTCTCCGAATTCGAAATCAGAATAAGTAAAGGTTTGTGTGATCACTACTGCCTTCTGTGTCAGAATTCAGTATTTTCAGGTATGAGGTTGAACTCATGTGGATGTGGTCTTTATAAAACAAAAAGGTACAAATTCCAATTTATGGGCACTTTCAGAAAACTACTGGTATTTGTGTGTTGGTATTGGTTTTTGTGTTGTATTGCATCTGTACATGTCAATACTCCATTCATCAGCAGCCTCATTACACTTTTGCCCACAGAACATTTTGTKATGGTTCTGGCTGTGAAGTTATTGTGCTGTGTATGTCAAAGTCAGTGGTTTTCTGCCTAGAATATGGTTTAGGTCTGGGTCATTAATCTGCTTACTTATTCCAGCTGAGTTACACAGCAACTCAAGCCTTCATGATGACTGAAATTGCCCTGCAGCATAGCATAGAGCCAGATGACCCAGCTGCTTCCTGCTAGCTYAGATCCAATGGACTTAGCAAATGGTCACCTCCAACTATCTTTGGTTTGCCTCCAGCCCGCACCCTGCCTTTCCACTGGAGTTCAGTTCTCTGAGGACKGAACTCCCTCTCCATGAGCTTTCCTTTCTCATGTATTAGTGCTTAGGGACTGCCTGTTGTTTGGGACCTGCCCACTATAGATTATTGCAGCAAAGCCTCTGCCATGGGGCTTTGCTGCCTATCTGCCTTTGGTGCAAGTCTCCCACCTGAGAAGAGCAGCTGAGATTTCCCCCAGCCCTGTGCTTGGTATGCATGTGTAGTTCCTGGTAGGAAACCAGGAAACCTAGCAAAGCAAGGTGGAGATAYGGGTAACTCCACCAACCCCCATGGCTTGAATGACAATGCTGCAGATGCAGAAACCTCTCATCCTTCATTCCCAAYTCCCAGCTTACTGAATCCCTCTGATAAAACAGCATCTTTGTAAAACTCTTAATTTAATACAGGTTTCATGCTTSAAACCTGTGAGCAACAAACTGTTAAGGATTCTTCCCTATCCAGCCATCCAGGAGCCACCCTGGCAGTCACTTTCACACCACCTGAGCTGGGACAGAAGCCCCTCCRCAGCTACACACCCCACACTCACACAGTCAGACTAGGTTTCTCCACCAGCCCAACCCCAGGTTTTCCATAGCAGAGTTCTCAGATGTCCCAATCCTTAAAATAATTTCATCGTGGGGCARTAACTAAACAACAAAACAACAGCTSGAGCTGATGCCTTTGAGAAGGGATCCAGAACAAAGGAACCCCTGGGCTTTTATACCTTTTATATCTTTTATACCCTCATAGTCTAAGCATGARTAAGTCWGGGGGTTGTTGGTGGTGTCTGSTCACCTGGCTGGGCCACAGGTCCCTGTGTCCTTTGTGTATGGAAAAGATCAGCTCCCATTCCTGTCCTCTTGCCTGGTGCTCAGATTGGGGTTTCTGCTCCCCCAGAGCTCAACCTGCRGCTGGCACTGGYACTGCARCTGCAYACTGAGCTACCTGCATGAATGTATTCCTTCACAAAACGAATGGAATGGAATTTGTTTAGATTCACCAGCACGGAGAGCTTCTTTCAGGAAAAGGGGAAATGGTGGGTGTTGCAAGAAATCTGTTCAGCAGTAAAATACTGATGGCTTGCCGGATGTGGCTTGGTGACATGCCAGATTTCATTACAATCCATGGAATATTCTGTAGCCTCCAGTAAATCCCTGTCCCTGGTAGCACAAAGAGTGACTGCAGTGGTGTTTGGCACCTACAGCCACAGAGAGCAGCAGCAGGCTGTGTAATCTGGGCCATTGCRGTATCTCCCTGCTCCATCGGTGTGGGCTAACTGCACCATCAAAGATATCTAGCACAGTCAGGACTCCCTTCTCATTTGTTAGCTCTGCATTCCCTGTGCTGGCTGCGGGGACAGAAACATTACTTCCCTTGATCACCAACAGTATTTATTTACTCTCTTCGGTGGAACACAACCATTATTCTCTGCTCTCAGCATGTGCTGACACATTTAAAAGAAACACTAATAAGAATAGAGGAGACCCATCACATTCTTGGACTAATAACCAGCATAAGCAATAACTCAGAAGTCAAATGAATATTTAAAATCTTTACACAYCCCTACTAGTGGGGATCCCCCTACCCACCCCTGAGATATGGATGGAATGCATGTCCCTCAGCAGTGATACCTTTATTACAAACCCCAGTGTTACCTTTGGAGCTTGAAAGATTCTCTTCATAAATATATTCATGCTTCTACCTAGGGKTAGTGATTTGATCTAGTGAGAAGACCACTATTTGGCTGTATCCTTTTTATAGCATTTTAGGAGTGCCATGGTTAACCCTTCCTTCCCCACCTCACGAAGCTCCTCATAGCTGCTTATTTCAAGGCAGTGCTAGCAGACTTGCACATTTATGTGCTTACTCTGTGGTCAAAGACAGGCTGGTTCTTAGCATCTATTTCTGCTAGCCTGCACCATCCATGCTGCAGCAATGCCACCTTTTCAGGGTCCCAATCCCAAGAGGAGTTTCATGTCATTTAACGCCAGATCTTAAACCCTCAGAGGGAGTTCTGACTTCACCAAGTTGTATTTTTGCCTGTTGACCTGATTATTCATGACATCAGTTCATGGATAGTGTTTGAGAGAGGAAGTGGGCAAACTGAAYAAGCTGCATTGGAAAGACAAGAAGGATTCTTTATCATTCAGTTACTGTCCTCAGCCCTTTGTGTTCTCTAAATGTTGATTACTGCCACTGTGATTATCCTCAGGAATAACAATTTYCCCTTTCATCCTGAATTTTACGTATTTCTTTGCCTCAGTGTAAGGCTTGTTTTAGAGGAAAGTTTTCAGGTTGCCAGGCAAGATTAATCTGACCCAATACAGACATCTGGAATGAAGATGCAGCTGAGCTAATTGTCTAAACTCTCTTTAAAATCAACCTAGAGGAGCAGGCACTTCAAAGGCACAGCTGAGCTCATCCCAGAGTCAACAACTAAGACAGCTCAGATGAATTGTGCCCTAGGAGTGGCTATTTCTGCCTGCAGTGAGGGACRCTTAGGGTGACTGGCACAGACACGGATGTCCACACAGACACTGGAACATCAGAAGCTCAGCCTAGGCGTCTGCTGTACCTCTGGTGCTTGTGCCATAGCATGGCATGGTGCTGGTTATTAGTCAGTCTGTGTTCATCCCCTCATTCCTCCAGAAAAAGAAAAGAAATAGCCTCTGTGCAGAAGMGATGTGAGAGCAGGGTCCTTGTGTGCTCCAGGGGAAAGGGGATACTTGGAATACTCTGCAGAAATAAACAGCATGGTAATCATCTCATTCCAGTGGGTACCTCAGTGACACACGGGCGGGTTTTGAGCCACTCAAGGCACGCACAAGCGATTTGTGCAGCTCTGATGATTGATTTGAGGTGAGGACTCTGTGGTTTCATGCAGAACCCTTCTTTTGCTATTCCACTCTTACTTGTAGTCAGCCTGGGGGAGCAAAAAGGCTCCTTGGTTTTCTGCCCTCCCTGCCTGTCAGGACTGTGCAGGGCTCAGAGCCTGTCTGGGTCTATGCAGAGGAGGCAAGAGGGGGAGGAGAACATCAGGGCAGCCTCTTGTACCTCAGCCCCAATCTCTGCCTTGGCCAYGGGTTAGTTCTTGCTGCCAAGCCTAGGGAAGCAAGGCGGTAAAACCCTATTCCTTTGGCAATCCAGTGTGGGGAGGATGCCTTAAGAGAGGCTCCCAACTTCACAGAAATTCTAATAAAAAGCAAAGAGGGTAGAAGCTGCACTAACAAATGTGTTGATTTGAGCCCTTGGAGGTTTGTATTGATTGCACTGGTCACACTAATCTGGGAGAAAAAAATTCCAGCCAAATGTCTTTTTCTCTCTTGCTTCTCACCTACCCTAATTGGAAAATCTGAACATATTGCCCTAATGTGCAACTTTTCCTGGATTTAATTTCCCATCAAATTGTGTGACATAGAAGGAAATTAGCCAAATATTTTTACGCTAGAGTTCTGGACAGACAGATTGAATTCATGTAATAGCAACATGGACTCTCTAAAAAGGAATCAATGCAAGTGTGACCTTTTCGGGCAAGTTGCCAATCTCTGGATTATTTAATGTACCAATTACTTGATTATTGAAAGTGCTAATCAGCAACATAATCCTTGATGTTAAAGTTTAGTGTCTCCATCAGGACGTGAACTGTCAAGCTGTTCTAGCTTGATGCAATTTGAAGAACTAGCAAAAGATGTCTCAGTGCCAAAGTCCTGCTATGATAAAGAAACGAAGCTAGGAAGAATATTCTGTTTAGTGTTATATTTTCAAGTTCGAGCAACGTGAGTTTCTAAAATTAGCAGCGTTAGTGTTGCCTGCCTACATGCTTTATGCCCTGGTGGGATCAGTTTTAACCCSCCAGCTTTGATGTCAAGGTTTCCTAAAGCAAAGAAATGAAAACACTGAGGTCTGCTTGGATTCAACATGATAGCTATGTTAAACTAAATGAGAAAAYGAAGTGACACATGCTAAACTCACARCTAGCTTCTGTGTGTGTGTACGTGTGTGTGTTGAGTAATCCTGTGTTGGGGACAGAGGGGCAAGGAAAGGAAGGCGTTTTTCTGCTTGTTTCAGCAGAATTTCTTCCTGAAGTAATGGAAATAGGAGGTGTAAGGCCACCTACAGAGCCAACCTGTATGTCCTGGGGTCAGCATCTGCTGAGTGACAGGCCCAAACCTTCAGCTGTCTAGTCCATACATTGWACTGATAAAAATATACAGCATGCACAACACTCAGTTCAGAGCAGAAGTAATATATATCCCACTTCTCTGCCCATAATGGTCCAGTACAAGATTTCCTGCTCTGGTCTGGATTCCTGAGGCAAATGGCATAGCTATTAACCTCCTTTTTTTTTTTTTCTTTTTTGCCTAAGAGATTTTATCTCTCCTCTGTCACTGTGGTATCTATCTGCCAACATCTTACCTCTGCCTGGCTTGCTATGATCAGGACAAAATTTGACCTTAAAGATATGTTTGAAAACAAATTTTCTGTATTTGAACACATTTCYATGCTAGTCATCTTTGTTGACACGGTACTATGGGCCAGAGCCTTAGCAAATTTTAACTGGATATCATTCTACTAATGCCAAACTAATTTAAATCAGCAGAGTAATTGGACTCATACACTTAACACCTACTCTTCTGCTTCACAAGTTTTCCTTCACCTGGCTTCTTATGAGCCTACAGAATTTTTCCATTTATTTGAAGGAGGAGAGGAGAGACTTTTAACACCACAAAGCCTTAAACACATCTGCTTGGAACTGAAGCCTTGCCCTTGAGAGCTGCCTGTCTCTAGCAGTGTGTTTTTACGTTTCAAAATTGCGTGCATACCTTCTCAGGTATATTAAATCAGAAAAAGGATTTCCCAGGGGAAAAAAAATAGGAAAAAAAATTTCTCAAAATAGTAAAGTATAAAATGACATACTTCCAGGGTAGCTTTCAGCTCCCACATCTTGCTGCCGGGGTGTGGGAGTGCTAACTTCCGTCTCAGTGGCAGTAAATAGCAGGCTCGTGGTACGCTGCCATAGATCGCTGCACACTCKTTGAATCAAAGGAGCAAGTGCTGATTTCTGATGGGCTCCTCCTGCTTTTCTGTAAAACCTCCTAGGGCATATGTTTCAAATATGAAATCTGATTCTTGAGCTCAGTTTAGAAAATAGCTACACCTGGTCTGATTTGTAAGGGTAATAAGCATCTAGGGCTGTTAGCAAACAAAASACATGGCCAGAACTTCAGACAGCAAAAAAAAAGCATAGATCAGTTGACAGATCCACAGAAATGTGCAGAACCTGTGACTTCTACAAACTGCAGTCTACCTGACAGCTCTCACRACCTCAGACCACAGATCTCAGAGATCATTTTGGTGCTTACTTGCCATTATTAGTTTTAATTGTCTTATGAAATTAAAATCATTTGACCTGAAATAAGCATCTCATCCACACCATTGCCTAAACTGGTACAACCCACATTCATATTGAAACGATGCGTTACTCCTAATTCTTTTCCAGGCTTCAGAGACTGCTCAGGCACTCTCATACATACAAGGTRTAATGCTGCTCTCATTTAAGTTAGTTCAAAGCAGGTTTGGCCACACTCAGAAGTGTTAAGTGTGAAACAACCGTATGGGGAGACTCGGGCTCTCCATCAGCCTGTCCTTGTGCTGTCGAGCTACCRAAGTCAGCGGTGCAGGGAAATTTTATGGGGGTGGGGAGGAAAGCACAACTCRTAATTAAATACAGAGTCCCTAACAACAAAGAGCACAGTAAAAGAGACTCTTGTAAAAACACTTGTAAAAACATCATCTAGACAACGATTGCCTTGGCATGCAGGGCCAAGATGCGGGATGGTATGTGCCTGATTGCCACTGAAATCTGATGAGGAGCTAAGCACCTCGCAGCCTTTGTGAATCTTGACCCTGAAACACCATGGCCAACTTCAGTGTGGAGCAGTGAGCTCTGAACAACCGTGAGGAGCTTACAAACAATTTTTCAGTATTACAAGCAATACCTGAAAGTGGGAGAGAAAGGARTGAAACACTTTTGAGGACTGTGGTTGTGCAAAAGTTGGACATTGTCAAGCCATAGATTTTAAGATGACATTAAATTCCTCTTTAAAAAACACTATGGAAGATTGAAGCAAAGTAGAAACAAAGCTCTTTGAGCAAGAAGTCAGGAGGAAATCAGATGGTGGCAAACAAGGCTTTCTGAAGCARTATTTGTTTCCAGATTACCTGCTGAATCTCTCCTGTTTGTTCTTAGGTCCCATAAAGAAAAATAGGCAATGTAAGCATGTTTCTGGGTGCCTCCACTAGTCAAGGTTTCATGCCTGAGACCTCCTAATCATGACCTTATTTACATTATTTTGATAATGAGCTGCACTGCACTCGCAGGACTGAGAGTTGTGTTTGGAAACACGTGTGATCATTTCGTGAGAGCCGTGAATYGAAGTAACCTCTAACATTCTGCAGAACCCTCAACTATTTAATGTTTGCTTCAACCATGAAAATTACAGCTGATTAAATATCTGGGCTTGATCCTGCTCAGCACTGTGTGCACTCAGTTCTCGGTGCCTCTAATGCAAGCTGAAGGCCCTCGGCACATTACAAATCGAGGTCCTGCCTCCGACTCCTTCGCAAGGCTTTRCTTCCCCAGACGCAACTTTGGTATTTGAAAAGAATGGTATTCCTGTTCAACATGTGTCTCAATTTGTAATGATATCCGCCCTGCAGCTGGCTTGCTTTTCCAAGTGTTTCTGAAGCATTGCTGCCTTAAATTCGAGCCAACCTTCAATAACAAATTATCTAAAGGCAAAGAGGCTGAGCTGCTTTTGCTGAGCGGACACCCTCACTCCCTGCTGTGCTCCATCTTCCAGTCCCAGTTTTGGGCTTTCATGCTGTGTAATGTAATCATCTTCTATGGAGGCARATATTAAAAAAAAAAWAATTAAGAAATAGGGGGTTTAGGGATTGGGTAGTGTTGAGTGAAATAGCTATGGAGTTCTGACCTCTCTGGAAAGATCTGCATCCCATCATCAGGCGATTGATATTGAAACCTATGGTTAGAGCAATTTTCAGCTATTTATTTGGAGCCCRCGTGGTTAAATGTAAAACTTTGTGTTGCCTGCTTATGCTCCAAATATTTATAAGGTTTCATGAACCACTTGTGCTGCCACTTCTAAGTTCCTTATCCAAAAAGAGGAGAAAAAGGCCCTTTCCCACAGGAATTCTCCAATGGAGAGAAGCTTGAACATGACTAGAAAAGATACATTGCAAAGTCACTGAAAATATGAATTCTGGCCCTCAATTTCAAAGACCAGTTAAAATGACAATTCAGTTTTATTTGAAGCAGTTTACCAATTGTTGCTGAAATGGTTATCTTGGTGGTAAAAATATTGCTCCTGTCTTCTTGTGGGGGGAAATAGAGAAATTCTAAAGCAGTGTTTGGGCCCAATGCAGGTTTTTCAGTGCGCAGCATTGCTGGACAAAAGGGAGATGCCCTAAAGTGCCTGGCACTGCTTTGTGGTCTGTGCCARGTCTCACCCACTTGCTCCTTATGGTGGGTTTTCCCTCTTTCTTCTCCCACAATATAATCCACATGATATTTTTGCCACCTGAGCATGCCCCCTTGTTTTTGGATGAGTCTGCATCTGCTCTTGCTTAGACTTGAAAAGAACCAGGACAAGAGCTGTGAAAACCAGGGAGAAACCCCATGGGGACAGTGCCAGGCACGCAGTCCTGGATTGTTATGGACAGTGGAATTGTTCATGGGAAAATGGGAAAATGTTGATTGCTTCCTGATACAGGATTGCTTCCTGAAACTTTTCACTAGGAAGATTCATTGCTGTTTCAGAAAGTTTTGTTACTATAATCGTTATAATTTTGTGGCCCACGGTAACATTTTAGGTTAAAAAGCCAGTCCCAGGTATAGCCCAGGTGAGGGGAACTCTCCCAGGGAGGTACAGCCTGTGGCTCAGCAAGACACCCATCTTCACCATCCTGAATACCACTGCCAACAGTGAAACTGCCTTTCTCTGGCTGTTTAATTGGAAAGATCAGGTTGAATAAGAAAATTGAGAAGCATCTTAGAATAGCCAAAARCCTAGTGGTTTGGGTGCACAAGAGACCACTGAAATGCAAGTTGAAGGTCCTGTTCTGATTCGGGCAAAATTGGAGGTTTAAGGAAGGGTTATCACATCACAGTGATTGCCTGTTTTCAGAAAAGAAGAGTAGAAACTGTCTGGATTTTTTTTT